>NC_056739.1:922634536-922924536 GCF_019279795.1 Protopterus annectens
CAGTAATGTCTGGGGCATGTACTATGACTGCGTACTGCTGTAGCGTAATAAACTAGTTAGGTAGGGGTTCAAATACCACTGATGACAAGTGTGTGTGACTTGTATCCTCTGTAGTGGTGGTTGTAAGTGCGGGCAATGTGGAGGGGGTTTTATATATTTTGTATGTTGGCCGTACTCTATATCACAATGTCAACCATGCATGGATGACAGATGTACATTAGTTGTGTGGCTGGGGTGAAAAACCATACCCATACAAGTGGCATCAAGGCCAGCCAATCACAGTTAGCAACCCCAATATTACCCAGAGCACACACTCAACCCATGTGTCATACGCACACACATGCCTAGGCAACAGCCAATATGTGGGTAGTACACTGCATATTGGCCACTGATAGTAACTATGCAGTGATAGCAGTGGGCTACAGGGGCATGTCACCCTGGCCATCTGTCCAGTATGCATGTACATGCACACAGTGCACCTCCACCATGTTCCCTGATGGACGCCTACACCACCTATGGTGCCTTCACATGTGACTCACAACGGACATACTATGCCTGACAACATGCTTACAACTGCTTTACAGTACCTTAATCACTCTGTATCCATCAGCCCTTATTCTACCTAGCAACAAAATAAACAACCTCTGGTAGGCTTGAACCAAGGACCGTGCACACCATAGCCAAAGTGATTTACCTCTAAGCCACCTCAGATATACATAACCCTACTGTAGTCACAAACATATCATCCAGCCCAGTCATTCAACAGTACAGAGAATGTATTTCAACATGTAGATGTATGTGTGTGTGAGAATATATTAATGTCTACACAGATACATATATATCCACATATGTGTGAGTAGATATTTATATCTATATAGGTATATATGGACATACATCTGTAGATAAGGTGGGAACATAGCAGAAACATATATGTCCACATGTACCATGAATGGGGTTGACAGGCACAAACAACATATGTCATGCACGAATAGGTATTCCCCCCCACAGCCAGTCATGTTTGCCTTGCAATACACTACCACCTGTTGCAGATCACATAACCAGGCCCTTACACAACAAGGCCACAAGATGTTGACAGTACCCCATCCCACCTGTATGATGTCAAGCTGGTATCAGTAACATATTATGCAGTACAATCAGGCTCATAATGTCTCCCATTTTGCAGTCATCTGTTACCTTTGTTAGCCAGAGTCCCGTACTGTTAACCTGTACTACAGAGATGTAGATTTCAAACAACAGTGGTCCCAGGACTGAACCCTGAGGTACTCCACCTGTCACTTGTCTGGGGATGGCTTTGGAGATGGTTACACCTACAGTTTGGGTCCTGTCAGTAAGCCATGTGGCACACCATCGAGTGGCATAGGGATGTATGGCTGGATTAGTATGTTAATCTATGTTTCCAGTCTGGTGCATGGTATTGAAGGGCTTGGTGAGGTCCACATAGGCATTGTGCACTGTCTTATCCTCTTCAGCAGCTATGCAGACAGAGTCAAAGCAGACAATCAGTTTCAGGAGGCAAGAGTGGCCCTCCATGAACCCAATCTGTGTGGGGTCCAGTGTTTGAGTGTTGCCAATGTCTGTGTTCCAAACCTCCCTGATAATGCATTCCATGGCCATGCAGATCAGGCTCGTCAGACTGATGTGACAGTAGTTCCAGGGATCCAAGGTGGATCTCCCCTTGTGGAGTGGGATAACTGCAGCTGTGCACCACTCAGTGGGCCCCAGGCCTGATGCGTGGTTATGATTATACATGACAGTCCGGTCACATGGATGATGCATTCTTAGCTGTGGATAGTGAGGTTTCTGCCTGTGTGGCCGTGATTACTTTCCAATGGAACTCTGTTCATATTGCCATGGGCCCTTTTGGGGTGAGAGGGGGTGACTGTGGCACTAAACAAATCCATCAGGATATTGTCACAATCCGTGGGAGTGGTCTGTGTAATGCCATTCTGTGATTCTGGACATAACTATAGAATGCTGTGTGGTTGTCTATGGAATCTGTGGTGATTTTAGTTACATAACCAGCTTTGGAGGATTCCATGAGGGATCTCATCATCTTACTGTGGCTGGTAAGGGAGTTGTTTGCATCCTTGGAGTATCCATTTTGCTTCAACAGTGTCTATCTTCTGTTGTATACTTTGTTAATAGCAGGAGACCACCAGACTGGCTTGCTTGTTTGAGAGGTGAACATTGTGGTTCCATGTGGGATGTCAGGAATCATGCACAAGTGGATGTGCTCATACAGTACCTTCATGCAGGATTCATCAGTAGAACTGTCCACTCCTTTCTACATGGGTGTCACAAACATTGTCACTTCTGCCTTGAGTAGCATGAAGTTGGCATTGGAGAGGTCTTTTATGGACAACTGTATATACATTCCTTTCACATATTCACTTTGATTAGCCTATGGTGGGATTACTGTGGTGAAACCTTAGTCTCATGTACTGTTGTGATGGCTTAGTGGTTAGTTACTGTGACTATGATGTACATGGTCCTGGGTTCATGACCTGCAAAGGTGATTATTTTTATCCGGCCAGGACAGCAGTTAATGAATACAGACTAATTGTAGCAATTTAGGTTAGTCACAATCAATACAATTCAAATGCCCTACATTGGCAATCCTGCTGATGTCAATCACTGGGGAGTACACCTTTGGGGAAATGAGTGCTCCAGCGATCTCTGTGGTGCGTGCTATAACAGTGTAATGCTGCAGTATGATATAGAACTTTGGTAGGGGTTCTAGTCCCACACATGGGAGTTGGGGATGCTTTTGTGTCTGTTCCTATGCCTGTGTGGAGAGCACTGCATGTTTGGCTAGTCACACTCACTGCAATTCATTGGCCCTACTTTGGCAATCCTGCTGATGTCACCCACCTAGATATACACCTCTGGGGATGCTCTAACTCAGTAATCTCCATAGCGTGGCCTGTAACTGCGTATTGCTGTAGTGTAGTAAAGTAGTTAGTTAGGTGTTCTAATCCCAGACCTGGCAACTGTGTGTGTGTGTGTGTGTGTGTGTGTGTGTGTGTGTGTGTGTGTTCATCCGTCTGTCTCTGCCTGCTTAAAGAGCAATTCTTTTTGGAGTAGCCACACTCCATACAATTCACATACCCATTGTTGCCAAGGCCTTCAGGATTAGGCTGTTGATGTCACCCACCTGGAAATAAACATCTGGGAACCTTGTAGCCCAGTAATCTCTATAGCACATGCTATAACTGCATAATGCTGTAGTGTGATGAACTAGTTAGGTAGGAGTTCTATTCTGAGACATGGCAGGTTGTGTGTTTGTGTGTGTTTTGCAGATATATCCTGTGTGGAGGTGGCTGTGTGTCTCACAACTGGACTTGTTGAGGAGTGGGTCTTGTACTTTTACTATATGGTGGCCTATTATATGTCACAATGTCCACCTGATGAGGATTACAGATATCAATCAGCCAAGAGACTGGGTTGGCAAGCCATAACCCTACATCTGATAAAAGGCCTGGTGAACAAAGTAAGCAACCCTAATATTACCCAGAATACAGTCTGAACCCATGTCTCATACAGAAACACACTTGCCGAGATGACTGCCGCTACATTCCTAGTACCCTGCATATTGTTGACAGATAGTAAGCATGGTGTGACTGCAGTGGGCTGCAGAGGGCATGGCACCCTGTCCACCGGTACGATAGGCACATAATTGAGGACAATGCACCATCACTATGTTCCCCACTGGATGCTTGCAACATATGTGGTGCCATCAAATTTGATCCACAAAGGACATACCATGCCTTACACATGTCCTGTATGGACAGATGCTAGTGACACCGGGGAATACCTGTTTCATGCTATCAATGCAGGTGGCACCGAGTACCAGCACATTTGTAGAAGACATGGGCAGGTATGGACCTCCCCTACACCTTTCCTGCACATCCCTAACTATCTTGCCTACTGTCTTTCCCTCTTTGTGCCCCTTTTCACCAACTTCCTGCAATTAGAGTGTCTACGCCTGTTTGCATGGGGGTAAGCAGGAGTAAGCACTTTTAAGCAGCAGTAGGCAGGTTTTAGCCTGCTTGTGTGCGGGTTAGCACTGCCTACACAGGTAAGTAATCTAGATGCTGAGTGTGAGAAACTGTAACCAGCTGTTAGCACTACATCCCAACACGCAAACACGCTAACTAGTAATTACATATGCTTACTACTGCTTATTTATGCTTATACATGATTACTAGTGCCTTATTCATTATGACACTAACACTTCACTCCAGTTCACTTTTAATTGTTATTATGCAGGTTATACAGCAGATGGATGTCACAATATGTTCATATACAGATTTCCAATGGAAAATGGTATGGGCTGCAATGGGATTCGAACCAGGAATGTCTGTTCGTTAGGCGGATGCTCTAACCACTACACTATTGCTGGGCTGCTTCATTTGCATATATACTTATATACCCATGGATACTAGTTCCCCAAACACCCACCCCAACACTTCACTGACACAGCAGTCATCCATTCTCCAGTTGGATGCACGGTGTATCCACACCACTACACATTGGCCACTCCCTACTCCTGTAGACCCATCCCATGGGTTGACTCACTCCATGTATCCTCAGACATCCCAACCTTTTAGTTCACAAACATTGGTGAAATGAGCGACCAGTAGGACACTATTCCCAATTTTTGGGTTGTCACACCTGGGACACACATGTCTTTATTTCAAGATTAGACTCTATACTTCATTACGTCGCTACTCCCATTAACAAGATACTACAATAAATTAATAACTATGACTATGTGGTAATGCACATGTCACACATGAAAAAATGTACGAGTTCAGCGAAATTATATTACAAATAAGACCAGTTTAGTGAATGATGTTGCCGTAGCCAGCAAATCACAGGAATGATTCCACTATTTCATAGTGAGAAAGCCATCACATTTTATTTTTTTGAGAACAGCACTGACTTCAAACAAAATACACACTTCTGCATTTTTGCAGATTCGTCCCTTCCCTCTATCTTCCCATAACTTTAATACTATAGCACTGCAATATACAACGGAAACAAAACAACAACTTATTTCGCCTTGGAATTTTATATCCCAGCAAAATCATGCCAAATGTCGCAATGAAATGAGAATCTATATATATATATATATATATATATATATATATATATATATAAATACATATATATATAAATACATATATATATATGAATGACAAGCATTTCATGACAGTCTAAGTGAGGCCTGCACTGTTACAAAGGACAAGCATTTTGCATGTTATTGAGTCAGGATATATAAGCCACAGTGCAGAGAACAGAGTCACCATCTTTTCTGTAATGCACTATACATAAAGGTTTATTTATTTAACATCTGTTAACCGAGTATGCAGACTGTTCCAATGAGTCAGGACTCCATTCAGTCATGACTTGAGCCTTAGAGGCCAAACAACACAACTAAACATACACGAGAATCATACCTCTCAACCTCTTAATGAAAGATGTCTAGCCAAAGCCAAATATCATTGGGGAGGGCAAAGACTGGGACATACTGGGATCAATTCAATAGCTCTGCTTGACAGAGACTCAGTAAATTGATCAATGGGGTGGCATACGCTGACACACCTTGGCTAGGCTTATACATGCCCTTGGGTGGATAGCCTAGTACCTACCTATGAACCTATTACATTTATGGTTATGCACAACCTATTATTCTATCAACTGTCGAGGTTTGTAGGAGCACTTTCATGTTATTTATGTCTGCAAAAGGAATGAATGTGGTACAGGGAATGTACGTCTACATATAGATGTATGTATGTGTGTATGTATATATACTTATAATGAACTCGTTGGCCACCACGAGATGGTCCAATTAGAACTAGGCCGTCCAACTCTGACATGCCTGGATCCATAATTTCATAACCCATGATTCCTCCACCCCACCAAAGTTCATCATACATGCAAACCATCCATTCTCCAGTTGCTATCACAGCCATAACACATCTCCACACATTGCTCTCTCCCCAGCGTTAGGGACCCTACACGTATGTTGTCCCAACCCATGTATCATCGGGCTCTCTCACCATTTAATCCTTGAACATATCTGCCCTTGCTTGTGTAATGGTCAGAAGTCCAAACATCCCCACCAGGGACTACCCTATAATTGTTTGTAAGGTAGACTTAGTAGGTCGACAATGTTACTCCCACTGGTAGTATCCTGTCTGTGGTTTGAGTAGCAGTGATTTGCTCACCCCTACCCAGCTTCTTATGACATAAGATGACAGCACTAAATTATACAGGAGTTGCTGTTGTTTTCCTTCTCATTCTTTTTGTATGCTTTATTGTCACGATGTTCATTCTTCATATATATATATATATATATATATATGTGTGTGTGTGTGTGTGTATGTATTATATCTGTACACACACATGCACATACATCTACATAATTATATACATTTCCTATGCTGTTACATGACTGTGCTGGATGATATGTTTGTGATAACATCAGATATATGTATATCTGCCATGGCTTAGTGGGAAATCACATTGGCTGTGGTATGCAGGGTCCTGGGTTTGACCTTTGCAAAGGCCATTTATTTTGTTGCTGGGCGGAACAAGGGCCATTTGATACAGAGTGATTGAAGCACTTTTAAGCAGTTGTGAGCGGGTGTGTGTGGGTTTGCGCGAAGGTGAGCTGTGCTAACTTCCGATTACAGTTTCTTAAATTCAGTTAGCTTCTACTATGCTTAATGTGTGTAGGCACTGCTTACACCCATGCAAACACACTTAAACATGCTTACTAGTACTTATATATGTTTACTACTGCTTATTTGTGCTTATACCTGCTTACTAGTGCCTTGTTCATTATGACACTACCACTTTAATTAAATGACAGTAGTTACACATTTAATGCAGTACTCCAGTTCACATTTACATGTTATTATGTAGGTTATACTGCAAAAAGATGTAAAAATATGTTCATATACACATTCCACTTGGAAAATGATATGTGCTACAGTGGGACTCGGACCATGAATGCCTGTTCATTAGGCGGATGCTCTAACCACTACACTATTGACGTTAACATCGATTGCACATTTTTTTTCTATGTGGATGATTTTGACATGTAAGCTGTGCTAAGCAAAGGGCAGCGAAGCGCAAACACGCTGCGCTTCACTTATACTTTCAATAATGAACCAATACAAATGTAAAATAGGGACACGGGGAGCTTAAATGTAATAGTTCTAGGGACAGGGGCTCAACATTCCACTATATGTTTATGTGTTTACTACTTTGATTTTATTTCAGTGTTCATGGACATTCTTGTATGCTTTGCATACATTTCAGTATCCACGGACACTGAATTAATTGCTTACTATTAGAGGTGGGCTCTAATAGCAAGCATTGTAGGTTGTGCAACTGTGGGGGCATGTTTAAGCCTCCGTGCCACACTTAAACACGCCCGCTGCACTCACACACATTTCCTGTGCACGTAGGAGGTGCAGCAGCGTGCCCTCATAAATATTCATATGGTGCTGCTGCAACATCTCTGAGGAGGATGCTCGGTGCAAGGCTAAAACCGTCCTTGAGCCGAGCTTCATGAATCCTGGGAATAATCTGTACAGTTCACATATAGTCAGTGTGATACATTTGTTAAGGTTTTTGCCTCACTGCTCCAGTGAGCGTGGTTCAGTCTTAAACTTTGCTTACTGCTTATTATGGTTGCATTTGCCCATATGTCTGAGCAGAAATCATCTCTAGGAAGTTCAGTTTACTCCTCCCTTCAGGAAACATGCTGACTAAATAGATACTGTAAGCTGTTCCTACCTATTACACACACACACACACACACACACACACACACACACACACACACACACACACACACACACACACATATATATGTGTGTGTGTGTGTGTGTGTGTGTGTGTATGTATATATATATATATATATATATATATATATATATATATATATATATATATATATATATATATATATATATATATATATATATATATATATATATATATAGAGAGAGAGAGAGAGAGATTCTCTTCAGAAGACTGAAAGCCAAAAATCTTGAATTTCAAAAGACTGAGACCAAAATCTTGAAAGTTCAAAAGACTGAAAACTCAAAATATTGAATCTCAGAATACTAAAAACACATAGGATACCAAACACTTAATATATTCCAGCACAACTACATACAGAAACAAATAAAAGATAAACCATTTACCACTTCTCCAAGTATAAGCAGGGGGCAAGCCCCCTGCACCCCCACACCCCCTACTACTTAAATATATCAACTCCGAGATCGCACTCCACAGAACAAAATGGCAAACATACCATTACGTGTTTCAAAACTGCCTGTTGTAACCTTAGTCATGTTCTCTTCTAACTTGCTATACTATAAGATAACCCATGTTAGTGTAGTGAAGTGCGATCTCTGAGTTGATATGTTTAAGTAGCGGGGGGTGCAGGGGGTCTTGTCCCCATGGTTATACTTGGAGAAAAGTAATATGGTTTGTCTTGTATTTGTTTCTGTATCTACTTCTGCTGGAATATAGTAAGTGTTGGTATCCTGTGTGTTTTCAGTATTCTGAGATTCAGTATTTTTTGAGTTTTCAATCTTTTGAAATTCAAGGTTTTGGGCTTTCAGTCTTCTGAAGTGAATATATATATATATATATATATATATATATATATATATATATATATATATATTTATATGGGTCTAGGACTAGTCACTGAAAGCACATTTCACTGAAAACACAGTTCACTGAAACACATTTCACTGAAAGTTATATATGGCCTTTTCCCCACTGTAGTGTGACCCTGGAGTTAGTATATATAGTAAGGGGGTGTGGGGCATAGCGCCCCACATAGTTTGGATATATATTAAGTTTAGAAAAGAGTAATTTATTGAAATTGCAAGTATCCACGTGTATAGTTCAAAATATTTAAAGTAGGTGGGGGGCTACGCATCCCACCCCCCCTTACTATATATTCTAACTCCAGGGTCATACTGCAGTGGGGAAAAGGCCATATATAACTTTCAGTGAAATGTGTTTCAGTGAAATGTGCTTTCAGTGAATAGTCCTAGACCTATATATATATATATATGGTTCTGGGTCATAACATCGACAACTAAAACATCGACACCGACTTCACCGACGCGAAAACACCGACACGGAAATGATCGACACTACAAATCACGGACATTTAACAGGTAAGGGGTTTAGATGTTGCTAATCATGCCTACCATGGTTCAGTAAGTGTTATACACATATATATATATATATATATATATATATATATATATATATATATATATAAACCCCTTACCTGTTAAATGTCCGTGATTTGTAGTGTCGATCATTTCCGTGTCGGTGTTTTCGCGTCAGTGAAGTCGGTGTCGATGTTTTAGTTGTCGATGTTATGACCCAGAACCATATATATATATATATTTATATATGGTTTACTATCATAATGTCGAAATTTAAAATAAAACGTGTATGTATTTGCGAATTGTTTCGCCGAATGTACACATTTTTGTATGGACCTAATGTCGAAAATAAGTGTTAATTGTCGAAAATGTCACTCGTGACATTTCCGACAATCAAGAGCACTCCCACCATCCCGTGACTCCCTACCTAACTAGCCTAAACTCACAGTTATGCAGGGGGGCAAGCCAACCGGCACCCTCCCAACTTAATATTCCAACTCCGAGATCGCACTACAGTAAGGAAAGGGATGTATTTCCCTAACCGCACTGTACCGCGATCCCCTTACATGAGCGAACGTTATAATTGCGAATGCACAGTCCATTCGCAATGATAACATTCACTCACATAACCTGCCGAACTATGAAGTATTCGAACATATGTTGTTCGAATACTTCATAGCCGTGCAATTGCACGGCGGCATTTTGATAGTAAACCTATATATATATATATATATATATATATATATATATATATATATATATATATAAACTGTTTAATATCATCTTCCATACCAGCCAAACAGAACCCCAGCCTTACAACAATTACTCCAACCATATACTAACACTCGGCAACTCCGATCATCGCACAAAACACTCCTCCAAGTATCCAAAAGTAACAACAAAGCCGGGGATGCCCTCTACTCCCACGACATTTCTAAACTTTGGAACTCAATCTCTCAACACATCCTAAATGCTACCAACCTACACCACTTCAAAACTCAGCTCAAAGACCACCTCACTAACATCTGGCTCTGCTCCTGCACCAAGCCAGGCTAATACTACATAGGTCCACATCAAATTTCATCTCCTAAATTTTATAGTCTCCATGTATACCCCACTCCCACTTGTTAACACCACCTATCAGCTACCTACAATGAGTATAATTTGATAATTTATTTTTTTTTTTTTGTAAGGGTATACATATGTACACGTATTAAGGTATACTCAAATGATCAACTAAAGATGGACCCCTGCCCTCAAAAAAAAACAAACAAAAAAAAAAACAAAATATATATATATATATATATATATATATATATATGTATATATACGTATATATATATATATATATATATATATATATATATATATATATATATACACATATAATATATATATATATATTTTATATATATATATATATATATATATATATATATATATATATATATATGTATATATATATATATATATATATATATATATATATATATATATTATATATATATATATATATATATATATATATATATATATATATATATATATATATATATATATATATATGACTTTACTATATTTTAATAACTTTCTCCTTTGTATATTGTACTTTCTTTATTGTCTCTAGATATTTCTGTTAAATTCTGTGTAAAACCGACACTGTACCTGTCAATGTTTTGCTTTATTGGAGCTTTTCTCCCCGGGCCTCCACTGAAAATGGTCTCACACCCAGACGGACTATCCCAGTCAACAAATGTAAAATAAAATAAATAAATAAAATAAATTGTTTATTTAAACAGCATGGGCAGGATTCACGAAGCTTCCGTGTTAAGAGATACAAGGCTTACACGGAGGCTGCAGTTAAATGGTGTGACTTCAGCATGTCATGCATATGCATGAGGGCATGCTGAATCACACCTAAGGCTAACACGGTCCGTGGAAGACAGTAGGGGGCGTGTCCGTAGGCCGATCCCTGCAAGCGGACATGCCCCCAGAAGAGTAAAAGTGCTCAAAGTAAACATCCACGACAGAATCCATGTAAATGTGAATAAACACAACACAACGCATGCCCCCACAGACTATGAACATAAAATATATAAATTAACATGTTATATATTTTTTTTAATTTGTAAAGATGTTTGCCCATGAGTGCGCTCGTTTGTGCGGGTGTGCCCGTAGTTTGGCCACAGTTAGCAGTCAGTGGAAAAGCATATAAGAACTAAATATGCAAAGCAAGCCAAGAAGCAATAGCGTAGCAGTAGAGATGTTGGCTGAAGAGCAGGCAGTCATGGTTCGAGCCCCCACAACATCAATTTTTATTTTTAGTAAAATAAGCACGAAACAAGTCCCTGACAAATATGTACACATATAAAATTATATTTTATGTAAAATTTAATGAAATAGGCCATTTATTTTGAAGAAATGTGAGATAACAAAATAATAAAAAATGCCAGATGTGCCCATAGCTGAGCTACAGTTTAACAAGGTGAGTGCAGCTACCCGTAGGTGAGCAGTGGTTTAACAGGTGTAAAATGAGTGCCCGTAGGTGAGCAGTGGTTTAACACGTTGAAACTGTGTGCCCCTAGCTGAGCTGAGCATAATATGCGTGCTAACAGCCAAATGAAGCGTAAACCAGCGTACCTCGTTTGCACGGAGCTGCGCATCGTGCCAACAAGCTAACCGACGGGCAACGTTGAGCAAGCTGTATCAAAACTGCCTTTACACAGACACACCCCGTAGCCTGTCTAGACAGTCATAAAATATAAAAAGCCGTGGCTAGGTTCAAACCCAGGATACCATGCACCATAGTCAAGGTACTGAACCACTAAGCCATGACAGCTGTACTTAAAAATGCAGTAATAGCAAATATATAGAAATGAATAGAAAGTGGAGCATGACAAAGCAGGTTTTGTGAAGATGATACAATTCCAAAATGGCCAATCACAGATAAGTGCGGGAAAAACGGCATATATAAGCCCCATAGGCGGGAATACTCAGCATAAGCGATTGTAGAACTAACTTGCAGCCAGAATGTCAGGAGTAGGTGAGGGTAGTTGCTTTCGAGCACAGAGGTGGGGCGTTGAGGAGTCCAGATATATGGTCTGGCTCCTAGTCCACAATCATGAGGCCCAACTCATGCAGGGCCAGGTCCTGTGGGGAGCATACAGGGCTGAGGCGTGGGACCGGTTGGCTCATGATCTCACCAGTGCCACAGGGATTCCAAGGACTGGTGAGCAGGTCCGTTACCACCATGCGGACCTGAAGAGACATAAGCAGGACCAATTGAACCTTTGGATCCAGGAGGCACGGCAAATGCCCAATGCCCCACTACTGAGTAAGTTACATTTAATTATGTATGTAAGAAATTAAACTAGCTGATATTATGGAGATGTGTATTCCAATATTACTTCATTTATATTACAGCTGCAGGTGTCCGTTCTGCGAACCGCAGAGCCTATGGCGATAGGCTGGTATGGTTGCGCCACCAGGCAGGTCAGTAATCCACTCCCAGTAACTGTAAAGAAATATAAAAGTATGACAGTTAGCAAAAGAGTGCAGTGTAGTCACTAAGTAATAAAATGTGCAAGTAACAGTGTAAGAGTGTTTGCAAGTATTGCTTGATTACAAAAGTGTGTTGCAGTCTGTAATCCAAACAGAAAAATGAAAATGTCTGAAATAAAGTCTGAAATAAAGATGCCCCATCTGTAATATAATAGTACACAACCTGCAGCAGGCTGAAAAGTACAGCTGCAGAAGATGAGCAAATCACATGTGTGAAATTTATCCCTGTTGAAATACTGAAACATGACAGAAGTGAGACTGCTGGAAAGGATTGTAATAACTACAGGTAAAGCATGTCAATAAAGCCTAGAAGTAAGTACCATCCTGAACAGTAAAATGAAAACAAGTGAAAGAGTGTGAGAAAGAGTTATGAATCCACCAATAAAGTAGTAATAACCCCTGAATAAAGTATACTGCAGTCAGTACAGAATGAAATGAATGTGACAAGTAGAACCAAACTGCGAAATGTGTTCAAAGTGTTGCTGCAGCTGGAATGTGTATCCCAAAATCTGGATATGTTGCTCTCAGTCTGCAATATGCAGATAGTATGATTGTCTGAAATACCAAACATCCACAGTTGTCTATAGCTATAAAAAGCAAATGTAGCAGGATGATGTAGCTGAACAAAGCCAGATATGAACGTGTATGAATAACAATAAAATGTATATTGATGTAGCAGTAACAGTCCTATCACCAAATTGAAGTAGTTATCATATAGGAAACTGTAGTTAGAACAGTAGTGTGTATATATCTGCAGCTATTAGAAATGTACAGCATATGTATTGGTATTCGAAGGTGTTAATAATATTTTCTTCACCCCACCCTATAACCACATATAATCCATTCCACGTGAAATTGGTATGTGCAATCACAATTAACACCCCTGGACATTTGTCCTGTTGGGTCATAAATATTTGCATGTACGTTGATGCATCTTCCCTGTTCATACATCCAAACCTGATGGCCTGTTGCCATCAATCAGCCCTGCATGTTGTTGGACTGTGTATTGCTGTTCAAATTATGCATGTGTTATGCTCGCTGTTCAATGGTGTGAATATCTGGGTGTTTGGTTAATGGGAATACTAATGCATGCTGTTACAACTAATTGCGAATGGTATTGTATGTTACAAACCCAAACTGTCATGACATAATGCAAAACATAGGATGACAGGGAAGGCGGGTTCCAGCGGACCCACCTCTCCCACCTCAGCTGGCGAGTGCACCTGGCACTAGTGCCCAGTCTGGACCCTCCTCCAGTGGCCCTGTGCCACCTGCGGGTGGAAGCGCTGCAGAGGATGGGGCCCGTCCCCCCTCTGCAAGTGTGGCCAGAGGAGAACCACCCCTCACCCTCCGTAGCGTCCGGACTGTGGTGTGTAGGGAGATCCGGGACTCTGTTCTTGGGCCCCTACGCCAGCTTGAGGCACAGGTGGCACAATTTACGGGCATGCCTGTTGCCCGGCCTACACAGCCCCCAGCACAGCCCCGTCCTGGGCAGTGAAGGAACAGTGGCAACTGCCCATGCATGGGGATATCAGTTCCACTGTTGCCATCTGTGGGCTCATGGGCTCTGGATATCCAAACATCCATCCCCGTCAATTGTGTAACCCCCCCACACGTGTCATACACCGCTCCTGTATGCGTCTTATTTGTCTTATCTGTTGACCTACCCAACCTACCTCCCCAGCTATACCGACTTCCTTCACCTGACATACCACTCCCACCTGAAAAAAAAAAAGGAAAAAAAAGAAAAGGGCACTCTGTACCCACAAAAAAATTACGCCCCATACATAGCTGCCCATTCCGCACACATGTCTGCTGGACATGGAAACTATCAATTACAATTGGCTCTACAACAAGCATTATTGTTGTCCTGACACCTCTCTCAGGGGTGGAAGGTTTCAAATGTCACACCAAATTACATACATATGCACAGCTGTTGCTGATGAAGAAATGGGCAGCTGTGGGCCTTACCTACATCCCTCCTGCAAAACCCAAGCTTGTTTCCCTACTGTCTTACCCTCTTTGTGACCCCTTTTTCACCACTTTCCTGTCTCCCCATTTTCATTTCCTTCAAAGAAAATAGCGCAGGTGTGTGCCAGAGTAAGCACTGTTTAATGGTTGTAAGTGGGTGTGTGCGGAGCTGAACGCCAGTGCGCATGCGGGAGCTCCGCACAAACCAGCGCTAACCCAGTTACAACTGCTTAAAAGTGCCTTAGTCACTCTGATTGACAGATCCTGTAGTCAGTTCAAAAGCAAAATAAAATCCCACTGTCAGTCCCGAACCCAGGACCTTGGAAACAGTAGTCTGCATGACCTACCACTAATCCATGACTGTTATACAAGAGCATTGTGCTAAAATAAATATATCATGTAATAGTAGGAATGATTGTAAAGGGAATATAGGATGTGTAGTACACAAAGCATGTCATTTATACTTACTGTCAAAACTAGTGGATTTCCATAATAGTAGTGTGTGAACAGAAACAGCCATGCTAGTTGGTAGCTAGTAGGTAATAATGTCAGTTAATGTACATATATAAATGTATGTATATTTACATATATATATAGTTGTAGGTGTCAGTGTGCATACACACTTACTACAGGAAACAGGAGAGAGGAATGGAGAAATGTGAATCTACAACACAGCCTGAATCATGAGAGAGATACTAACCTTTACACTCACAGAACAATGTCCACAGCATACCAGCATGGTCCCCGCCCTTACAATCTGAAAGGGCAATGCCTATCTCTCATACCCTTTTATAGCACTGTCCTGAAATCACAGTGAGAACTGCAATCAGTACACAACTGGCTGCATGCAATTAGCAAATGCTGGCTTACAATTGGTGCAGATGCCATCACATGGACTTATGCAGCTACCTACAAAAGCATCCTGTACTCACACTCCACACATGCAATACTTTCATTGCACTGTCTGGAGGCAGACAGAGAGAGAGAGAGAGAGAGAGAGAGAGAGAGAAAGAAAAAATAAAATAAATAAGAACACAAACAACAACACACGGTACACAAACTAAGTTGAAGCTGTCAGCAGTGTCAGTACCAAGCTGTGCTAGCAGCAGCAGGAAGCTGTAGTAACGCAACCAGCTGTGACAAACACAGGTAATGTAAAGTAACAAGTTAATAGTCTACATACTGTGAACCCTCCATATGTGTCATAGGTCTGTATCTATAGGTATGTCCATGTGATATGTTGTGTGCACGTAGTTCCACCCAAAGGGGATGACTATACATTACATGTCATTCAGTGTTAGGCCATGATCCTGGCACCAGTTTTCCGTTTCAGTGAGGCCTGTCTGTAGGATGTGTGTGTCAGCTGGTGTAACGACTATGGCGCTTAGTTTGCAGTCATCTGGGAACTTTGTCATCCACAACCCGCACATGTTTGTGTTTACATTTGAGAAATAAATGCCAAACAAGAGGGGTCCGAGGACAGAGGCCTGTGGGATACCACATGTGACTGGCATTGAGTCTGACATGGCTCCTGCAATATCGATATTATGGATTCTGTATGTCAACCAGTGTGCAACCCATCATGTGACATATGTAGTAACATGTAAGCTAATGAGCTTGTCTATGATGCCTAAGTGGAGTACTGTGTTGAAGGCCTTAGGCAAGTCCAGGTAGGCTGTATGGATTGTGTTGCCCTCATCAATGGCTGTAGTGACTGTTTTGAAAGGTCAACCAGGTTCAAAAGGCAGGATCAGCCCATCACAAAGGCAAACTGGCTGGGAACAAGTGTCTGCAGGTACCCAATATCGCTGTATGCGTCCCATACTGAATCATTCCATAGCTTTGCAGACCAGGCTGGTTAAGCTTATGGTGCGGTAGTTCCCAGGGTCAGTAGAGGTGCCTCCTTAGTGGAGTGGGACCACTGTTGCTGTATGCCAGTGTTCGGGTACATATCCGGTAGTATGGCCAAGGTTAAATATCAGTCTTATATGCGGTTGTATGTCCTCTTGGAGTTCACGTAGCACACATCCAGGGATACCATCAGGTCACATTGATGCTGTGTGTTCTGCTTTGCTGAGGGCGGCCCTCACCTGGACATGTGAGATGATAGGGAGGTTACATTCAGCTGTGATAAGTATTTCTAAGTGTGGGGGAGAAGGAGGGGGGATACGTGCACTGAACCTGTCTGAAAGAATGTTGCCAATATCTGTGTGTTCGGTGAATGTTAAGTAGGTGTGTAGTAACTCAGAGCATATCTGAGGCGTTTGGTCCATATGTGTAACATAACTGAAGAAGGCCTTGTGGTTATCTATAGTGTTCGTGGCCATTTTCCTCCCAGAGTGGGCCGTGGATGTTGTTATGAGAGACCGTAGCTTATTACCAGTGCTGACCACAGATGCCTTCCCTTAATGTGAATCTGCTCTGTCCTGCAGTAGCTTCCTTCTATCGTTATACAATCTGCCTTTGGCTGGGGTCCACCAGACAGGATGCCTAACCTTTGTGCATAGGGTCTGGGTTAGAAATGTGTGTGCATGTTCCATGCATTCTTTGGGATGTCCGTGGGAAGCATTCGCAAAGGGGTCAGCAGTGTGGGTTGTGGCTTCCACTGGCCCAGTGGGCTGCATGGATACCATGTCAGTCCTAACAAGTGAATAACTGTCTAATCACATACATATCAAAGTAGTCTACTGTGCTGGTGGTGGTGATGGTGGGATATGTATATCCAGGCTGAGTAACTTGTGTCCAGATCACACTAGTGGATGGCGTTCCACATGCAGTACCTTGGTATGAACCTCCAGAGTGAGGTTGTGCATTGGACCTGTCGCAGTGTGCTGACCGATGGGGCATGCTACTATGTTGTATGGAATGTGGCAGGTATTGTTGCACAGGTGTTGGCTGAGCACTGATATCTGGCCATGTACTTGTGTATCCACTAAGAGACACACACATGCTACATATGGGAGTAGTAGTATATCACTACAGTTGAGTATCATGTATAGTATGTGTGCCATATATTGCTGACATAGTCTGCTGATATCCTGTTTGTGTTCTCTTCCAGGGACATGGCGCATCAGCATAATCCTGCCTACTCTGCAGCAGAAGATGAGGAGATACACCAGAGCCTGGTGCGGGATTATGACATACTGTTTTCCCGCACCAGCCAGAATCAGCAGGAGAGGGCTGCACTGTGGCAAGACCTTGTCCGTAGGGTAAATGACATTGGCACGCATAATAGGACATATGAGCAGGTACAACATCACTGCAGTGATTTAATCAGAAATGTCCGTCAGCGCGGCCGGATATCCACAGGCAACAGGTCGCCACAGGAGGTGGGGTGGCCACACATCCCCCCCTCACCAGACTGGAGGGGCTACTCCTAAGTGTTGTGTCTCCAGCCCTGGAACATCAACAGCAACACACCTGCATCATGATGGAGGCTGGATCCACACAGCAACACGACATGGAGCGTGCAGGTAATATGCCATATGTACACTTGACTGTTCTGTACACTGTTAGTTTATGCATGTGTAAGGTGTGTCCGTGGTATGTAGCTGTCAACATAGTATGTAATTGTGCAGGTGTGATATTGCCAATATCAGCAGCTGACGTGTGAAAGGCAACTGATGTACTACTGCACTGTATCATATGCAGTATCAATGGTACAGTTGTGCCCACTGGCATTCATCTCCTCATTTCTGCAGGTCCCTCTGATGTTACAGCAAGGCAGCCCATCCATGCTGGTGAGTGTGTTTTAACAATACCTATAATAGTCCTGATAGTGCTAGTAATAGTAGTGTAACTCAGTAGTGCTCTGTGTGCATACTGTGGGGTGTGGATGTGTGCATGTGTGCATGTGTGCATGTGTGCCTGTGTCCATGTGTGCATGTGTGCATGTGTGCATGTGTGCCTGTGTCCACGTGTGCATGTGTGCCTGTGTCCACATGTGCATGTGTGCATGTGCCCATGTGTACACGTGTCCACGTGTCCACGTGTGCACGTGTGCATGTGTGCATGTGTGCCTGTGTCCACATGTGCATGTGTGTATGTGTGCATGTGTGCATGTGTGCATGTGTGCATGTGTCCACATGTGCATGTGTGCATAAGTGCATCACTGGTAATATTGTGTAGACATTGTAAACTGTGTTTCCTGTCTTCCTCCCACAGGTTCTGGTGCTGCTCTGGTGTCCTGCAGCAGGGAACCTGAATCTGGTGCCACAGGTACTGATAATGATGATATCTGTGCAATGTCACAGGAAGGTGTGTCAGGGTCTGTCATTGGTCAGCCAATTGACAGTACACAGCTGTCAACCCCATCATTGCGCACAGTCATCCTGCCAGTACATCCTATGTCACCATTGTCCCTAGCTGATGGACAGGATACAGTGGGCATTGACCAGGGTAATGTGGTATCTGTGGCACATGCTTCCCCACACAGCAGCCATGGGCAGGGTCCTGCGATGGTACCAGACAGACAGACAGACATTTGCCCATGGGTTCTCGTGGAAGCATCCGTGGGCGTACTGCCTCTGGCAGACGTGCCCAAAGAGGTCTGTCAACCTCAGCTATGTTTCGGGCTGTCATGCAGGCACAGTTGCATATGGAAAGGTACACCAGACAGGGTCTGAGGGAGCTGACAGCATGTCGCACAGCCATGACTGACAGTATGCGTGACATCGCGGATGCTATCCGTAATTTCACCGATGTCATAGACAGACGTTGTGGGGACATATTACAGCAGTTCCTCAACCACATGTCCATGAGCCAGGGCAATGGTGGACAGTTGTGGCATTGATGTGGCCGTATGCCAGCAACAGCAGCAGCTGGCAGTCGGTGCGGATGACAACAGGCCTGCGGACGCCCCCATAGTGCCAGCAGCAGGCCCAGCAATGCTGGGTCTGTGCTGTCATCGGAACGCCCCAGGAGACCACGTGCACGTGGCTCTGGACAGTCCCAACAGGGACCTGTGTCCAGTCAACACACTCCTACTTCTGATGACAGTACCCAGTCTGGCTTAGTACCGGATACGGTCCGTAGCACCCCTGCCAGGCACAGGTACCGTGTCCATGCCCACAGACACTGATCTGTATGATCTGCCAGGTGCAGTCTGTGGCTGTCCACAAACTCCTGTATATGGCAGCCATGAGGTGGAACTGTGTGCATGCATACACACATGTGAAATGTTAACACCTAGGGCTACCACATACATGCACACACTGCACCAACAGTGCCCCACCCTGTACTGCTGTCCCTCACCAACACACATACACACACATGTCAATTGGTGGTATCAGTGGCAGACTCAGGCATACCTAATTCACACCCTCTGCATATGATGAAACTGTGCCACCTCCTGCAATCTCCAACATCAGTGCAGGAACAGGTAAACATGTTGCTGATGCACAGGGTGACTACATAGAAGTGTATTAGTAGTATCATGTTGGTAACAGTATAGTGTGCTGATATGACTGTGTGTATATCCCAGCATGCCTGATGCAGTAACCGTATGACTGTCCTAAATTGTTATCTACACCCATAGTAAGTACCATAGTGTAACAGCTGCACATTATTGCATACCGGTGGTAAGGATGTCAACAGATAGCCACATACATAGGTAGCATAGGGGGGAAGCTAATGCAAGTAGTGATACGCAATGATGGACATGTACAGTAATGGTGGCAAGTTACCCACAACGACTATGCAATGTGGATGTTTGCACATGTTATGTGTGCAGTACCAATGTAATACAAATCACAATGAACTATGACATAATATCAGTTCTACCATGGACATCTGAGCTGTGCATTCCTGGGTACATGTTGATAGTGCCTACATATTTGCACTGTTACCTACTGTTAGTGTTACCCCTTCTTTCTTGTACAATGGACTACTTCCAGCCCTGCTTACTGTAGCTTTGTTTGCATGCATGTTCGCTTGGGGTTCCCTGGAACACTGCTTCCACCTGCAATGCAGAGTTACAGTGCTTCTGTGGACTCCTAGTGACATCTGCATAGTGTACTATACGTATGTCAAGTTTCCACATGACAGAACGTCACTGTTTGTCCTGTTCACATGTACGTTGCCTGTGACACATTGCACATGACTTACCTGGCATTTACCCACGTGTGCAGTCATATATGCCAGTGCTATGAAATCAGTAGCAGTACACCCACACATACACACCTTCAGTATGTTGTTCCCCATTGGCCCTATGTGTTGGTAATCACCATAGCAATCACACTACTATGGTAGCATGTGCAAAGGTAACCTGTGAATCACCTCTATGGTCCAGTTGTGGTTTATGTGAGTCATGTGGCAATGTCACAGCTGCCACATGTATGCAGTCAACCATCATCCCTGGCCAGGAACGTACAACACATGTGTGGGATGCTACCACATAGCCAATCTGGGGACTGAGCACTCTGAACCCAGTACTGCCATACCCTGTCAGGTGGCATGACATACTACAGTGACTACAATACCAGTCTGACATAGACCCGCACTGACAGCAATCTGAACACACTGGGGCATACTTGGAGACTCAGAATAGCATCCTGCCTGGGCATCACACACCTCCGCAGCTGGCACACAGGCATACGTTATGTCGGAACAGAGCACATGCCACACATGGCACACACATCCCGTGTGCCACACACTCACAGCCTGTAGGGCTACACAACACACCTGCTACAGATGTGTCAGGTACCTCTCTTGGCCACTGCAGTGGGGTCCCGCTCAACAGGCTGTACATGGTGAAGGTTACAGTGATATGCCTGTTGGGCACTATGGTCCACCACAAAACACATGCATACAGGTCAGTCAGAGGCATGGATACATATGACTCAGTCATTGACCATGCCACTATGGATGACCTGAGACATACCTCCTGGACTGCATGATAGGGAACATAGAAGGGATCTCTCAGCATGTGGCATGGGCCAGTATGAGCCTTATCTTGGTTGCCATCATACCCTCACCAGGTATGCTACCACAATATGTAGGAAGGGTGTTCTATGTCTACATTCTGCTCAATCTCCAATGTCATTCATAGGGTATCCACTGGCTGTCAACATGTGCTTACATGCTAGGGAAGCCACAATGATTTCGAGGGCAGCTTGCACGTGACACCCATGGGCCATTGTATATTGGCGAAGCCCCTTGATACACACATAGTGCCTTTTGCTGCAGGACATGGATTACATAGCCACCTCCATGGGTATCACACAGGATAGGACATTAACAGTGATGCTACACAACACCAGCAGTGTACACCGCAAGATGCATGCACTGGACACTGTCCTCAGCACGGTGAACTGCAATGTCTGTGCAGTACCAGATTCCTGATTCACGGCTCACAGGTGCAACCCATCACTGCCAGGTTATACCTCATACCATGCCTGTTGTCCCCTACACATGTAACACACATGGACAGGGGGGTGGTATCACAAAGCACTACAGATACACACACCTCCAGGTTGTTGGCACAGCACAAAGCATCAGGGCCTATCCATGAGCAGCTAACAGTGTGTTGGACTGCCTTCTGGTTCATAGCCTGGCACACACAACCCTCCCATACACAGGAAACCCACCTATCCTCCCTAACAACACTGGCAATATGACAGTCTCAAGAAATGTCTTTATATGGCTGGACTGCATCCAGCCAAACATTGTGCGTAAGCATTACTGTAGCTACAACACACTAGCTGAAAGGTTCCCAGCATGTGGTCACTGAATTGCAGTGGAATAACATGTTACCACTCCCACAACAGGTGGGAACATGCAGCACGTGTTCATCGACTACATGTAGACTATATGGCCCAGACCAGATGTGTAATCCCTGCTGTAGGTATTATACCATATACAACCCACACTGTATAGACACATACCGCGTGCGGCCCCTGCACAGTAAGACACAGTCATATTGTTATGCATTGCAAATACCATTTATCCACTTGAGGCACATAGACATGGTAACTACTGCAGGTCACAGGTATTTATGTGTATGTGTCACACACATACATCATGTGTGCATTGCCATTGCTGGTTTAGGCAATGGCATGCATTGTTATGCACAACAACCCACACAAGGTCATATTGTGTGACACAACCACACGTGGCAGTTGTGGGTTTCCAAAACATACCTATCTGTGCTCTGACAATGGTAATAGACCCAGTAGCGGAGCGCATTATATGCATTACTGACCAAGTAGCCCTGTTTGGCTGTACTGATAGTGTGGTGACATCCCCTGTGTTTACTGGGGGAATATGCAGCATCTGGTGTATTGTAGTATTTGCCAAAAGGATCTGTTCTCTCACACTTGCAATTACACACACCCTATTACCCCCCCCACACATACACACATTTGCAGGATTCATACCCCTACCTAACTATGTCACGACACGTGAGAGAGACGCATTAGCAAAGCACACCATTTGGATTACTAGAAGGTTCCTCTTCTCCGGCTGTACTTATAGGGTGCTGACATCATCAGTGTTTGGAAAGAGTAATGTGCATCATGTAGTGTGATCTCTTGATTGCCAAAAAGCACATGTCCTTCATACAGAATTGTACACACACAAACTCCCCACATCCAAACACACACACTTGCCATTGGCAGGTTTCAAACTCCTACCTAACTATGTTATGATACTTAAGAGAGACGCATTAGCAGAGTGCGCTATTCGGATTATTGGGAGGTGCCCCTTCTCCAGCTGTACTTATAGGGTGCTGACATCATCAGTGTTTGGAAAGGGTAATGTGCATCATGTAGTGTGATCTCCTGATTGCAAAAAAGCACATGTCTTTTATACAGAATTGCACACACACAAACTCCCCACATCCAAACACACACACTTGCAGGTTTTAAACTCTTACCTAACTATGTTATGACACTTGAGAGAGATGCATTAGCAGAGTGTGTTATTCGAATTACTGGGAGGTTTCCCTTCTCCTGCTTTACTTATAGGGTGCTGACATCATCAGTGCTTAGATAGGGGAATGTACATCCTGTAGAGTGTTTTCCCAGTTGCCAAAAGGGAGATCTCTCTCACACACACAATAACCCCCCTCAACACACACTGGGCAGTTACAGGAGTCAAACCCTACCTAACTATGTTATGACACTCGTGACAGACACATTAGTGGAGCACGCTATTCGCATTACTGGGAGGTTTCCCTTCTCCTGCTGTACTTATAGGGTGCTGACATCATCAGTGCTTAGATAGGGGAATGTGCATCCTGTAGAGTGTTTTCCCAGTTGCCAAAAGGGACATCTCCCTCACACAGACTTGCACACACACTAACCCCCCTCTTCACACACTGGGCAGTTGCAGGATTCAAACCCCTACATAACTATGTTATGACACTCGTGACAGATGCATTAGCAGAGTGCGCAATTCGCATTACTGGGAGGTTTCTCTTCTCCTGCTGTACTTATAGGGTGCTGACATCATCAGTGCTTAGAAAAGGGAATGTGCATCCCTTAGAGTGTTTTCCCAGTTGCCAAAAGGGGCACTTCCCTCACACAGACATCAACCCCGCTCACCCACACACACACTGAGCATTTGCATGGTTCAAACCCCTACCTAACTATATTATGGCACTTGAGGGAGACACATTAGCAGAGCGTGCTATCCGAATTACTGGGCATATGTTCTGCACCTGCAGTATTTATAGGTGCTGACATCTTTATTTCTACAGAGGTATGTACATTTAGTACTACCTGTCAGGTGGGGGATAGCATATATATGCATTTGCAGCCACCTACTTCAGGGTCAGATATGCACATCGCACTGGCAGGTTATGTTCTATACCATGCTTCATGACCACAGGACCTGTAACACACAACACAACCAGTCCAGAACACCACTCCCACATCCAGGACACACACTTTGCTTCCCTGGGAACAGTGCCGGGATATGCAGGTGTTCACATACACCATTCCAGTTGTTAACATCATGTACAGGCATATTATGTGTGGGAACTACTCAGGCCTCCACAACTTTACCCTACAGCCACTACAATTTGTGGGTCCATGTGCTATGGCAGAACCACTCACCGCAGCCACATGGGGGATTACATATTGCACCTGTCCATCTGCAACATGGATACTCACTGTTCCACACCAGAGGTAGACCACCATTGTTGATATCTGACCATACCCACCTTTCCCTGGACATCCATATCCCATCCCCACCCCCAGGCAAGGTTGTCACTGCAAACAAACTGTATTTAGCACAAGCAGACTCTACACTTGTGAAGACTGGGGTGGACGACTTCAAAGGACCCATGCTGGGGGACTATACTGGCCACTCTGCATAATCCTTGACAATTGCATTCTATGAGCATGTGTAAGGTTTGCACTGATCATGCTATCCCACATATACCCATGACTGCTCCACAACAAGACACCTGTCAGGTGTACACCAGCCATATATGAGCCGTCCAAAAGACAGAGTGAACTAATACATTGCAGAGCTGTAGCCCACAGAGGGAGGACATCTGTGAACAGTACCGGCACGACACTTCAATCCCACATAATCATCACAACACAGTGTTGACAGTGGAATTGTCCAGACAATGCAGATAGGGCTCCTCTCAGTCTGTTATTGACGTCCACTTACTGTTAGAGGTCCTCAGCAACCCTCTTCCAGCACACACCAACAACATGGATGTGGCTTAGCACATTCAAACCCTGGGATCTCCACTGTGCCCCTGCTTGACAGAGGCATAGCTCACTAGCCTCACACATTGCCTTATGTGACCTACTTTACAGTGGCACAGTAGCCTACTGTACTGGGGATGCAGATGCCAAGCACACTCTGGCTAAGCTGTCATTCCCTAGGGCAAACAGCCTAGTATTGACCTCTACACCCATATGTTTAATTGTCAGATGCACAATATTTGTTGCTGTTAGACTGTTTGTAGGTCTTTATTGCCATAGCATTCCCTGTTCCTATGAACAACTTGTGTATCTGTGGAAGATGTTTGAATATGAGGGTGATCCACTATATCACTTATGTCTCTGTAGTCATTTACTGTGTGCACTGGGCAGATTGCTGTGTTGTGGTTGGTTCCTGGAATGACACGTACAAATACCAGATATGTGTGGCCAACTGCTAAACGGAGATATGGCCTAAGTGTGTGAGCAAGCCCAGTTCAGCCTTTCCATGGCATGTTGTCTGACATATGCCTCATTTATCAAAGTGTGCAAGCATGCCCAGTGTGAGCTTTCCATATGTTGAACTCTGCAGTCCACCACATATTTGGGTGTGTGTGAACTTCAACAATATCTCACGTTTATGGTTGTGTGTTGGGTGTCATGTTGTGTACTTACTGGCCAACTGCTTCATGTCTGCCACAACAGGGATTATACTGTGCCTGCAGGGATTGCATGGGATACTTTGCATACAGTTGTCAACATCCTTTCATAATGACCTAACACTGTGGTACTGTATAGTGTACTGGTTCAGTACTTTCACTGTGGTGGACAGTATCCTGGGCTTTAGTCCTATCACTGTTTGACATCTTCATAGTGAGCACAACAGACTGTGTAGGGGCCAGTTGTGCACATATGACCATGTTGCATTATGTTCAGATATGGACTACCTACACCAGGCTTGTCCAACATTGGTAGTGTATTCCAAAACATAGGTGGACATTGGCAAACACTAGCAATGTTCCCTAGGCCATTTCTGATGCTAGTCACAGAGTGTGTTTGTCCTTCGACACACATTGTAACTGGAGTTTGCCATGACATATGTCATGGTTAGTATACTGTGCCTCCGTCTACGTCTGACATAACAGTGATACCCAGGGTTAACCTACCATCTCCCATCCACTCATCAGGATTCCTCTTGAGGGGTGTCGATAGGTGACTCTCTGGCTAATCTGTACTGGGAGTTTACTCAAGAGTGGGGGTGGCTTCTGTGTTATGGATCATTCTATACAGCTTGTCCTATGTATGTCAGTGCTGGGGTTCAGGTCTCTCATGTGCATAGCTCACTGCCATTCAGATTGTACAAGGTGCAGCATGTTCATTGATTCCAGCTTGGACATGGCTTCATACATCAGGCACAGCTTTTCTCTGGGTGGGCAGTATGGCAGTGTGTGGAGCTGCAGTTTGTTTAATCAGGCAACACATGGCATCTGTTCATGCTCTTTGCTACTCCTGGTGGGGTACTGTTGTGGACTTTACATTTGATGGAGGTGTCTGCTGAGGTATATCCCACAGGGGCTATTGTAGTCAATTGTGACGCTGATGAAGGATGACTGCAGAGCCACAGTGACCTCCCCTTATCTAGATCTGACAACCTTCATGATTGGGTGGGTATATGGTATGTTTCTGCGAACACTGTAGCCACATGTTTGTCCAATGCAGTATATCTATCACCTTGTGTCCCCAGGTCTCTCATTACATGTTAGGTACGTAATGGGTTAACACCTGTGTGGTAATTGGTGGGCACTTACTGTATATCCACGGTGGTTGTCTATACACATTTCTGCAATTAGCTTGCTGACATGGCTATGGCTCCAGTTGTCTGTTTCTATGTGGCCCTTTTGTGGGTTGCTTGTGTCAGCTGGGGGTCAGATATGGTGGGCAGTTTGTACTCCTCTGCATACATGTTCAGTCACAGTCCTTCCATGTTGGCCTGTACCTATGGGACATATATACGGAACGGGGGAGGTCTCAGGACCAAGCCTTGTGGGATGCCACTCATATTTGCTTTGTAGTCTGACATGGATGCAGCATGTCTGACCATGTCAGTTCTGTCCTTGGTCTGGTTTTCAACCCCTCTACTGACATAGGGGTTTATATTTAAGCTGGTGAACATATCCATACTGAACTCGTAGGGTATTGTCTGGACGCATATGCACGGTCCAGCTACGCTGTGTGGACCACATTGCCCTCATCAATGACCTTAATGACTGTTTCAAATGAGTCAAACATGTTTAGGGGCAACACTTACGACAGCCACACTGGGTAGGGTCCGGTATCAGTAGGTCCACGATAGCTTTATGTCTGCGGTACATACTTATCCTTTCCATAGCTGTGCAGACCAAGCTTGTCAGGATCCTGGGGTGGTAGTTTGCAGTATCCATTCAGGCAACACCTTTGTTGTGAAGGACCACTGTTGTTGTACACTGCTCTTTGGGTACATATCATGTGGTAAGGCTGACATTGGGCAGTAGTGTGATTTGGCATTCCATTATTCTTGGAGTACATGTTGGCCTCAGCCCAGGACACCATCACATACCTTTGCTGCTGTGTGTTTTGCTTTGTAGATGATGGCTGTTACCTCAGCATCTGCAATGTCAGGGGGCCAGCAGTCTGCTGGAATAGATATTTTGCATTCTGGGGGTTGCACTGTACCTGTCAGGTTGTATGTTGGCAATATGTGTGTGTGTTTGGTATGTTGTTTGTAATATCTGTGTGATTCGGAGCATATCTGTGAATTCCCAACATGGTTCCTACCATCGGTTGAGTAAGCCTTGTGATTATCCTTAGTGTCCTGTACAATTTGTATCTTCATAGGTTCATAGGTTCATACTAGGCTATCCACCCTAGGGCATTAGTAAGCCTAGCCAGAGTGTGTGTGTCTTTCGCCGCCCCTTGCTATGTGACTATTATGGCCATTTATGAGTTTCTTTACTGTGCCTCTGTCTGGACGTGACACAGTGAAGACCCCCAGTGTACATCTACGATCATCCATCCACTTAGCAATATTCCTGTTCAGGGGTGTCAGTGAGGGGCTCTGCCTAACATGGATTGGGATCCTGTTCCTGGGTGGGGGAGCCGCTGGGTTATGTATCTGTCCCTCCAGCACATCCTATTTCATTATGTGTTGAGGCTGACATCTGTCACTCTCACAGCTCCAATGGCTTTGATTTCCTGGGGTGGAGCATGTCCATTACTCCTGTGTTGGACATGGCCTTATACAACAGACATACAATGCCTCTGTGTAGGCAGTCTGTGACTGCATTCAGCTGGGGTGTCTACAGCCAGGCAGCATATGACATATATTTCACACCCTTTATCCTCTTGGTGAGGTACCTTTGAGGTCTTCCTAACCGCTGCAGGTGTCAGGTACGGTACATCCCATATGAGTCACTGTACTAGATTATGGGTCTGATAAGGGAACAGTACTGGGGCACAGTGACCTCTGTTGATGTAGATGTGAATCCTTTCATGATACGGTGTCCAATATAGACAGTCTTCCTAGCCACATTGGCATTGTGAATGTCACATGACAGGTTACTGTCGACTTGTGTCCCTAGGTCCCTGATTACTCCTTGCATACATAATGGTTTACCACCTATGTGGTAATTTGTGAGTACCTTGTCTGGTATTTGGTGGGACATTCATACTGTCCAGTGTCTTCAGGATGTCTGGGTGGGGTTCCTATGTGTGAGAGTGTGGTCTGTCGCATGCTACAGACTGTACAGCAGTTTTGACTACACTTAGGTGCACATGGGTGGTCTCCGCTGCTTCGTGCATTGCCAGTTACCTGGCCGTATGGGTGTCTGTGCTGCATATGGATACTCCCCCTCCTTTGATGTTTTGGTCCAGGTGTTGGGGCCATAACGCATGATATGTGGTATAACCTGGTAGTGCTGGTGTGCTGTCAGTAGGCTTGCAGCAGGCTTCTGTCACTGCACAGACATCGATGTTCTCCATACTGGGAAGTGCCTCAGGAGCATGCATATTGCAGTTTACACATCTGGCATTGGTCAGCATTACCCTTATGTTTATTACCACTTATGTTTTCTAGGGTGGTGGGTTAGTCTTTTTGGCCTTGCCTACGTACGGCTCTATGGAGGTGGCAAAGGCCTTATCCAGTATCCAGAAGCCCAGGGGTAACAGGTGCAAGCCGTCCCTGAAACAGCAGCATGGCTTGTCATGCATGACATCTCAAGCAGACAGACATTAGACCCTCTTGGACTGACAGCTGTAACTGTGCCACCTGTTAAAGCTGATCATTCTGTGTTTGTACTGTGGCATCATTCTTGGTGAGGGTTGGATGCTGCAAACGGCCAGTGTCATACCGGCCTGGAGTACATACTCAGAGAGATCATCCATGTCTCTTTTCATGTAGTCCAGGGAGGTACATCTCAGGTCATTCACACCAGCATGGACAATGAGTGCATCATATTTCTGCTTGCTTTGGGGTGACCTGCATACTTGTGTTATGTGGCATATTGTGGCAGCCTACAGGCAGCTTACTGTACCCTTTCCCTTGTTCAGTCTGGTGAGTGGGACAGCAGTGTGTCTGCCTATACAGACACCTATTACAACTGTATCAGGCATGTTGTTTATCCTTCTGGCCTGTAACTGTTTGGCACACCAGCTTTGTGTACTATGTGTTGCATGTGCTATGTTTGGAGGTTGTGGTTGCTTGGGGTCTGCTTTGTAGGCCTCTGTTGGTGTGGTGTGTTTATAATTAGGGCCTCTGGGAATGTTTTTCTGTGTTTATGTGTTTGGTTTAGAGTTGTGATAGGTCTATGTGGGACTGGGTTTGTGGTGTATGTGGTTACCTTCTCCTCCTGACTAGTTTTGACAGTACTGAGTTGGGGGAGCTCAGCCTCCAGTTTGGATAAATGGTTGCATCTCTCACATATATTTGTATTTATTGGGGGGAGTTGAGGGTTGTCTGTGTACTTGGGGCAGGTGTCACATTGCCTCTGGATTCACAGATTCTACTTGTTGTGGCTGGCCTTAGTGGATTGTATGTGTGGACATATTTTATTGCCATACTACTGATCAGTGATTACTTCCCTTTTTATGTTTGCTCTAACATGTAGTATCTTCCTCATTCTCTTGCATGGTTTGGTAATGGCTAGAGTCCAGCATGCCAGATGCCTGCGTGTATGGCATTGTGTCTTGTTGTTATTTGTGATTGCATAATCCAAGCATTCCTGGCTGTGTTCATGGAATGCCTGTATAACATGTTCTGTGGTGTGTCCCATATTCTGCACCTGCACAGGGTCTTTTGTGGATTCCACATCGGTTTGGAGGGGTGCAACTTATGCTTTACACATGTTTTTCACTGTGGTTTTCTGGCCAGGGACTGTGGTCAGGATGTGTATATCTGGTGTGATTACTCTATGGTCTGGTCTTACCAGTGAGGGATACACTTCTCATCTTGCCATCCAGTACGTATGTTGCTGATTATCACATCCAGTATGCTTACCCCTCTTGTGGGAGTGGTGCGTTGTTCCTGGGCATTTTGGTTTATGGATTCTGGGAACTTTTCTCCTACTGTGTTGGTGTTAGTATAATGCTCCCAGTGTATGTCTGGGTATTTTCAGTCAACCAATATAATGTGGTTCGGGGGGCTTGATATATTCATGTATTCCAACATAGGCCAGGTGCAGTTCCTGGTATTAGGACAGTAGTCTGCAGCAGGCTATATACTGGGAGGCGGTTTTAGCCATTGGTATTTGACCATGGCTAATCCATGCTGCTTCTTGTTGTGGTACCAACATGGGGGTGTGGTTATCCTTGACATTTATTGCTAGTCACTCTCCTTTTGTAGCTTGTTCCATGTTTTGCGGCTGTACAGCACAGTATGAGGTGTAACCTGGTAGTGTTAGGGTGCTGATGTGAGCCTTGACCCAGTTTTCTATTACAGGACTGATATCAACATTCTCCATACTGTGCGTTTACACTGCACGCATCTTGCTGTTTAGACTTCTGGCATTGGGTAACATTACATCTAGGTTCCTATCCCTTGTGGTACCTATAAAGGTGGGTTTGTGTTTTGAGACTTACCTATTCAGGGCATGCTGTGGGTACTGACAGCCTTTGCCAGTATCCATGGGGCCTGGACTGATAGGTGCACGCCACCCCTAGCAGGTGGTGCATCATGCCATGCTCAGCATGTCTTCCCAGGCTGAAACACATTGGCTCCCCTTTGACTAACTGCATTACTTCAGCCAGTTATTGCAATTGATCATCCCATCGTCATTTTGTGGCTTCATGCTTGGTGAGGGTGGATGTTAGTCAGGGTCCTCAAGTGTGCATATAGTACATGGTGTTACATTACTTAACACATGGCATTCATGCCTCAGGTGGTGCTGCAGGGCTGCCTCTGTCGGATGCACATATTACACTCCCTGCACATGTTTGTGAGCAGGTCATGTCATTTTAGGCATCCCTGTTATTATCTGAGTGAGTCAGAGGGGGTATCATTCCCAGGGTTCCTACTAAGCCAGTGTATGTGCTATGCGTTGCCTCTTTGCCAAGGCCAGGGCATACTGGGCACGCCTCCTTCTGCCTACTGGGGCAGGCTCAGGTTGTTCCTCCTCCGAGTCACGCTCTGCCTGTGATGGCCTTGGCAATGGTGGGGGGCTGTTTGGCCCAGCCCTATGCTGGTCCTGCTGCAGCTGTTTTCGCAAGATCATATTATGTAGCATAGCACATACCATGACAATTTGGGTACATGTAGTTGGTGAGTACTGCAAGGCTCCACCAGATGTGTCCAGACACCGGAACCATGACTTGAGCAGCCCAAACACACGCTCTATTACATTACATGTTTGTGCGTGTGCCTCATTATGGCGTTCCTATTCAGGTGTGTGTGCATTTCTGATGGGTGTCATCAGCCATGGCTCCAGTGCATAACCTGCATCCCCCACTAGGTGTCCGTGTGGTATGTCCCCATTGGCAAATGTCTGGTACAGCTGCGTCAAATGCCAGATGTGGGAATCATGGTAGCTCCCAGGGCAGCCAGCACACACATTCATTATTATGCCCTGGGCATCACACACGACCTGGAAGTTGATGGAGGGGAAGCCCTTGCGGTTAATGTAGGCCCTACCCCGCTCACTGGCTGGTGCTTTGATGCGTATGTGCGTGCAGTCTATTGCACCCACTACCTCAGGGTATTCCGCTATTTGCTGGAAGAGATGCATATTGCTGGCCAATACCTCACGGGCATTGGGGAAATATACATGATCACCGACATGTGCTGACATGGCATCCAGGAACTGGTGCAGTACCCGGGAGGCTGATGCCTGTGATATCCCCATCATATCACCAGTTGGTCTCTGGAATATACCTGTTGCTAGTATTCTTAGGCCAACACATACCTTGGTTTCCACTGGGATAGGTTCCCCTCTGTTGGTTCTGTGTGTGAGGCGTGGCCTGCACAGCTTGACTATTTGCTGCAGGAGCTCTCTGTCCACTCTATAGCGCTCTACTATCTCCAGCTCATGTAACCCATGGTAGGTGACCCTGGGCCTGTACACTCTTCTCCGTCTCCTCACTGTGGGTTGTCTGGCACCATCTGCATTGTCACCACCCTCAGCAAGTCACCTATGTCTCATTATGACAGCTATGGCAGCCCCTAGCATTTCTGCTCTGAGTTCAGCTTTTTCAGTTTTCACTTCTAATAGCTTACTCCTGTCTTGCAGTGTCTCTTGAGAGAAACATCCTGCACTGCTGTTTGCAGAGTTTTAAGTGCTGGGCTGGGCTACTATTCTGCCTGTGTAATTGCCTGCTTCTAATTGTTTTCACCTGCTAGCTCCAGCAGCATTCCCTGCTAGCTTCCTACTAATTCTGTTGCTTCCTTTTTCCTTTCTGTTTCCTCAGGGGGGAGCAGCGTGCATACCAGCAGAAACACGCTCAAAGTGGCTTACACACGTGCACACATGCTTACACAGTTCAGGATCTGCCTATTCGTGTTAAAACGCGCGCACACTAGCGCAAACAGTGTTACAAATCTACCAACACGCTCCCACATGCTCAGTCTGCCTTACACGCATGCACACTGCCCTACTCGCGCTTCATGGCGCGCACAAGTGCGCATGCACGCCCAGCAAGAAACTTTGGTGTAAGTAACAGTGTACACCTTCCATTTCTTGACTTTCCCATGCTTATCTTGTGGCACTCCTCTTTCCCTGATCTGTGTCTGTCATCTGTCATGTTACACTGACCTCCAATGAACTGCATTTCTTTCTACCATTCCCCCTGTGATGTCACCTATCTCCTACTCTATTCCTCCCCCTTATGTATCTCTTACACTACTCAGACTGTGCTCATTTGCTATGTGACTGTGGGATTCAGTATCCTAACCCTCATTTACATGAGATTGCCTACTAATGCTTAGTTACATGTCTTAGACTCAGCTTCCCCCCTTAGCAACCTCTACACGGTGGCCATGTTGTTTTTGGTCTGCTGGTCCCTGCATTGTCATTCCATGTATTGCAAAAAACCCACATTTGTGGGTTTTTAACCTTCATTTTATGTTTTATACAGCGCAGCCCGTTTGCGCGGGGCTGTGCTGCGTTTAAACATCGGTGATTGGGTTACCTTGCCAATGGCCACATATTTGGCCATTGGCATGCTGCCTGACACATATGCACCCTTTATGTGGAGCTGACATGGCTCCATTGTGAGTTTTGCAGAAACGTACTCAGTTGTCAACTGAGTACATTTCTGCAGCTAAAACGGGTCTTACACGGGCTGGTTTCTGCTTCGTGGATCACTAATATTCCTCATTTGCATACCTTTCGGCTGCAAGTGAGGTATTTAGCATATCCACGCCCACTCCGTGTAAGAGACGTTTTAGCTGGTCTCTTACACGGAGTTTCGGGCTGTTCCTGGATCGCAAGGCTTGCATGGAGTGTTACACGTCTCTTACACTCCGTGCAAACCATCGTGAATCCTGCCCCATGTCTTTGTAAAATGTTCCTTCACCTTTACTGAGGAAATTAGATAATACTAAGAAACTGATGAGTAATCACTTTATCTTCACTGGCATTAAGAAGTGCTTTATTTTAATCAGAAATAATATATGAAATGGTTACTTGACAAGCACATTAAAAAGCTTTTGCATAACTTTTGTTTAAGATTGCATGAATTGCTGACCCAAGGTATTAATCGCTAGCATAGCATTATTTTTTTTCAGGTGATATCTTAGGCCTATATTTTCTAAACAAAGAAAGAAAGAGAAGAAAGAAAAAAATATCTCAAGCTTTTTGAACTTATTTAATACTGCAAACAATGATCTGGTTTGAGGAATTTAGGAAACAGTATTAGTAGTTATGCAAAAACATTGCAAGTGATTATTTGTCTTTTGCATATTTTCCTTTTGAATATGGAAACTTGGATGCAACAGATACAAGCTACATAAAGCACTAGTTCTTTTGGGGTAGGTATGCATAAGCAGGATTAAGATGCAAACACTCACCTGTTTCTAAGTAATCATTACTATGGTATATTAGATGCATGTGGAAAAAGCTTTGTACAAAGAGTCCTGTGGAATTCACATTCTAATATGTTAAACATCTTACTTTGGAAGTCTGCTGAAGTTTTTTGAAAAAATAAAGCACATTACTTGAGGCCTAACATATATTAGATGATTTTGTCTCCATCGTTTAAACTGTAAGTTGCTGAATGCTCTTAACAGCCCACAGTTATGGTAACAGAGAGAGGGCTGAGCCAGTTAACAGCTATAAGAAAGCATGGTAGGAGAATTACAGTCAGAATGGAAGGTATCAGACAGGTAGGGACTTTTATATCACCTACTAAATGCTCTCATGACCAAAGTGCCATTGTTTAACAGCAAAAGACTCCCTGGCGACAAAACCTCACTGAGTTAAAGCAAAATGCAGGAAATGTGCTTAAAAAATGTTCTCTATCTAACTTGCAGTGACACTTAGATTCACACTAGATAACGATTTCTTGTTATACAGACAATACGTGTATGATAAACAGAAAGTTTGACTAACATTACAGGTTTAAATATTTCCTCAGACCAGAGGTCAGAGTGACATTAAGTAGATGAGCTGTATTCCCAATTATTTATTTTCCATGTTCTTTTTGCTCCATATCTGCCAACCATGAGGCCTCCCAAAACTGGACTTGGGCCTATGAATATGTTGATAACCTAAAGCTCTATGTCAGATTTTTGGACAATACTTTTATTCTATGGAAAGGCTCAGAGAATGAAATTAAAAATGTTGTTGATTTTTTGAATAAGACCACCGGGTTTCTCAAGTTTACTTTCTCATATAATGGAAGTAGAATTAATTATTTAGACACAGTTATACAGAAGGGGGATAAAGGGTTTAGATCTAAGGTGTATAGAAAACCCACCTTTAGTAATTCGTACCTTGAGTATTCTAGTAGTCTCACCCCACATCAGAAAAATGTATTATTAAGGGGCAACTCATTCGAGTTGCCTGGATGACATCACATAGAGAGGATGTGGAAGGAGAACTGCTAAAAGTTGTGAGACTATTTCAGGAGAGAGGTTACCCAAATAAAATGATTCAAGAGAACCTCAAATATGTTAAAAAAGAATGGGTTGTGAAATATAAACCCGTGTTGGGTAACCCAGAGGGAATAAAGGAAAATGGACAAGGTAAAGATGTTGAAACAAAAGAATATAAAGAATATGAGAGAGCTATGGTGGTCCCTTATTCAAGTAAGGCAAATGAGGTTAAAAAGATGGTGGAAAGTAACTGGGCAATTCTGAGGAATAATTCAAAGCTATGTTCTATAGTGGGTGATAGACCCAACTTTGTGTTTAAGACTGGGGCAAATTTGAAAAAATGTTTTGAAAATGGTCCTAAAAGGGCTGATAGATTTGGCACCTTCAGGTGTGGTTCCTATTCTCAGTGTAAATACATAAATACAGAAGAAACAGTCACTATAGGTAATACCCTAAAAAACTCGAGTTAAGTTTAGCTGGGGCAATTGTCAAACCAATGGAGTGATTTATTTGGCGAAGTATTTATCCTGTCCTAGTTTTTACGTGGGTAAAACTGAGAGAAGACTTAGGGACAGGATATACGGACATATGCACCAAATAACTACATGTAACAGTAACGATACCCTGTATAAACATTCCTGCGTATGCACAAATTTTGCAGGATTCAAGTTTGTCATTTTAGAGAATGTTTTACCAAACCCTAGGGTGGGAGATTTTAGAAGTTACATTGAAGAAAGAGAGGTTAGGTGGCAAATCGAATTACAGGCCAGTCACTTTCCTGGATTAAATTAAATGATTTCTATAAAGCCCATACTGAATAAGAAGGCTGCATCAGTAAAATAACTTATTTTTTAGGAAATGGTTTTAACATTCACTTTTTAATGGGATATACATAACGTATTTTTATAATAAATTTTTATAACAATATTTTATGATGATAATGTGTTAGTAGGATATTGGTGTAATTATGTAATGTTTTATTAATGTATTTGATAGTGTTCACGGTTTATTGTGTTTTTTCTTTAAATTTTACTTTAGGGATAATGTCATAATGAGGGGAGTATATAAGGGTAAATTATGTTTTTAATGACAGATTCTGATGAAGTTCCTGTTGGTGGGAAGAAAGCGCTCAGTCCGTGAAGTTTTGTTTGTGGAGTAATAAAATCATATTTTTTTGTGACAGTCCGTGATACAGCAGTGTATTCATGTTATTTGCACTTAAATAAAGTTAGGGAGGAGTTGGGCTGGAGTTGGGCTTCACATGGATGAGGAGCCTCTTCCAGAGAAGGGAAGTTCTCTGAGAAACATATCTGTCTTTCCAACATGTCCTATTTATGTCGCAAGCAAAATTTAAGTCTTTTGACTAGCGCTGCTGATGCTGTTTCTTTTGCAGATGTGCAAAAGGTTCATCAAAACAGGTTCAGGGATGTCTTGTACACAAGGCAAAGATCACCTCTCACAAGTCTGTATGATAGCGAGTAAAGTGACAAGGCTTTAAGGTGATCAGCACAGGACATTGTGTTTATCGTAGTATTCTTTTTGTAAGAACCTTTGTGAATGTTCCAGTTGCTGCGTGTGTCTGGTCAGGTACATACTGAAGGGGCATTATACTCTATGATGGGCCTGTCTGGATCTAGATGCCATGCCCTTACTTACAAGTTGAGCAACATAGAAGGATGTTCTTACTATGTTTGACACATGTTGGTTGAAAGCTAGGTCACTATCTATATGAGTTCCCAGATCCCTAACTAATAAATCAACTTTTAGGGGTGTTTTATTGCTGACATAGATACCTGGAAAGGCTGACTTCCCAAAAGGTACTGGCTTAAAACAATGCCAAGAAATGAATTCCAAGAATTTGGCACCAATGGTTTGTCTGTGTAAGACCTTCCTGATAGGTGTTCTTGTCTTGGGGGATCCAATGACTGCTTCAGTTTCCAATCATCTGCGAACTTGGCCAGCTAGTGGCCTTTGACATTGGCTTTGACCTTTTGAGAAATAGATGCCAAAGAGAAGCAAGGCCAGCACGCAGCCTTAAGGGACATGACTGGTAATAGGCCTCTTTATGGAGGTGGCCTCACTAATCCTAACCTCTTGGGTGCTATCTGTGAGCCAGCTGGCTATCCAGCATGTTATATAGGGGTTTATACCTAGTTCCATAATTTTGTTAACAATGCCCTAGTGGGGTATTGTATCAAATGCTTTAGCCAGACCTAGATAGGTAGTATTCACTGCTTTCCCCTTACCAATTGCCTTAGTGACCTTTTTAAAGAAGTCCACCTGGTTCAGTGAGCATGGCCTTCCTTTGGCAAAGTCAAACTGGGATAGATCCAGTGTCTGGAGGTCTTCTATGTCCTTGTTAACAATTTCCATGATAATTCTTTCCATGACTTTGCAAATAAGACTAGTCAGACTAATTGGTCTGTACTTTCCAGGATCTGTTGAAAGCCCTCCCTTATAAATGGGGGTGACCCTTACAGTTGTCCATTCTCATGGCACAAAGCCTGTTTTAAGACTATAGTTAAATAATGGATAATACTTTTATTCTATGATTTATCAGGAGTCCTGATAAATCATATTTTAGACTGTTCAGAAGGCATCCTGGGCCATATGAGGCTGTATTCTTGGTTTTAGTGAGCACAGCCAGGACATGCTCCCTAGTTATAGTTGGTGGGGTAATTTTTGAGAATATTTCTTGGGAGATGGTTGGGGGTGAGGGGGGGGGTAAAGGTGGAAATTAATTATTGTGCTTACAGGTTCACTATATCACTTGGCTTGGTGAATGTGGCACCGATAACCACCAGTTCAGCATACTGCTGTGTGCCACCCTTGAGGTTTCTGACCTAGCTGTAGAAGGCCTTATGGTTATTTTTCACTTGAGAGGCTATCTTAACCTCAAAATTAATTATTTTGACCTAACCAGACCTTAATTGCCTATTTAGTTTGATGAGAGTTTTTATCTTTATGGGAATTACTCTTCCTGATTCTTGCCAAAATGTATTTCCTTTTGTTATATATCCTGTTTAATTTGGGATGCATCCAGGGCAGTTTGTTTCTGGGGCTAGTTCTGGGCTTACTTTTGATAGATGCAGCAACATATAGGCAGCCATTGACCTGATTGTAAAGAATTTCTGAGAGCAATTCAGAGTAGGCTGCTGTATTCTTCAGGTTTGGAAGGACAATGAATTTTGACAAACCATTATTTAATAAAAGATGGTTTGTCTTGGAATAGTTTTTAACTGTTACTGGTTTTACTGGGGTTATGGAGTTGATTTTGATTTCAAAGGAGACAGCCTTATACTCATATCTTATGAGGGAGGACGAGCCACTGGGGGGTAGTGAAGGGTTCTCCCATATTTGTGAGCACAAGGTCCAGTATGTTTGAATCTCTAGTGGGTGCATTTGCTATTTGGTCAAGGGTGTTTGTATTTCAACATATCAGAAACTTTGAGCAAGAGGCCATGTAGGATTCCCAGTCTATTAAAGGGTAAGGGTATTACATTGCATATTGCATGGTCTCAGAGTTCTTTACTCAGTCTTAAACATTCATTACAACTGATAAGTATCTTCTTGGAACCAAAACTTGTAGTGACTGGAGTGCCATATGGCTCTATACATGACCTCCTACCGGTCGTATTCAATCAGTAAGCAAATGCTGCAGAATTATATGGTATCAGAACTATTAATGTGAACCGGTCCTGTTGTATTCTGATGCTAATTTTCTATATGCTATCTCACTCCTGCAGCTATTATTGAATGAGCCCATGTATATGGTTCTCTATATCTGATTTGCTCTTAAATACTTGGAAAAGTAAGGCAGTGCTATTTTCTAGAAATATGAATCAAATTAAAAGAAGATAGTATCTTCAAACAATGTCTGTCAATGGAAAATGGGATGAGCTGATCTATAACTCTGAAAACCTGGGAATGATTTATACTGAAACATGGGATTTCAAAACAATTTTATATAGTCAGCATTCTATTACAGAGGTTGGGTTTTGCATAAGACAGGGCATAGGACAGGGCCACTATCACATACTACACACAAGTCACTAACGCTAACAATAATACCATCACATATTTGATTCAAATACTGATCAAATTATGTGCAGTAATAACACTTTGCATAAATAATCCAGTCTATGAATGCCAGTCTTTTTTTTGGATCAATGTATTTTTTTTTGATGGTATTGAGCATTTTGATGAACAATTGCTGATTTTACTTTAATAAAATATACTATACACTGGTACTGCATCTGGTCTTCTTCTTCTTCTTCTTCTTCTTTTCTTGGGGGTTTTCCAGCCACCACAGCTGAACCGGTCTGCTAATGCAGATTTTTAGATTTTTATGGTTTGCCAGTGCCAGCTCGACAACCTTCAACAAAGGCACACCCATTCTACGCATGTCTTTCAAATGCCACTCGACCGCAGGGAGGATATGCAGACTCCACAAGAAGGTGCTCCAGCCGAGAATCTAACGGGAGAACCTGTTGCTGTGAGGCAACAACGCTACCGCTGACTTTGATGAGATGAGATTCAGAATTAACATCTCTCAACCTCTCTTTTTGCATGAGACTAGAAGTTCATCATGCATATAATAAAGTATGTGTCCCCAGACTATGGCATTTTGTGTTTACTAATAAAGGACTCACTACTGGCCAACATTAAGAAAAGAAGCACTAAAGGATTACTGGAGCAAATACAACTGCTCTTCCTGTGAACTGAACTGAGTGTACTCACAGTTTCACCACATACCTACTGACACTTCATCATTTCTAATTTCATTTGTTGTCTTTGACTTCTAATTCTAAATATTGAATACTTGCTAGCTGAACTAACACGATGGATCATAGCCTACAAACCTCTTTAAACAATCATTGAAGGAATACTAGTCTAGTCTGCAACACCTGTCTTTGTTAGTTACAGTAAGTATCCTTCCAGCCATAACAAATGCATGACTATCCTTTACCAAATTATGCTCCTCTTCATCTGCCCCTCTCACTTCCTCTCATGGTTAATCACTAGGCTGACATACACTTTCCATGTCTCTCACAATCTTATCCTACCATCACATTTCAGTGTCACTCTTCAGTGACTATCTTGGAGCCATATGACATTTCCATCTCTTCTTCCATACCACCCCTGTTATCACTCTAAAGTATACTCACACAATATTCTCTGATTTCGTTTACAAATACACTGATACCACTCTTTTTAATTTCTCCAAATCTTTTGGGTTTCTAAAACCATGATGAGACTGGACCTCATTCCTAAGTCAAAGTATGATTAAAGTCCATGAAATTAGTATTGTTTCAATCTTTGATGTCAGCCAAAAGTGCTCTTCACAGCACCCACAATGTGCCCAGTAATAACTCCTTCTGCAATTCGTATGGGGTTACAAGGATTGGTAACATATCTAAATATGACTGTAGATTATTTTTTATAAGACCCGTTGCTCCTACTACTATTGAAACTGTCTGGGTATCTTTTTTCCACATTGCTCTAGTTTCTGCCTGCCGATCCTGATATTTTATGACTTTGTGTCTCTCTGTATGCAACACACTGTTGTCACTGGGTGTAGCGATTTCAATGATCAATGCTACTTTTGTCTTCTCTTCATGGACTACTATATCTGTTTTTCTAGCATCTATCTTTTAAGCTGTTGATAATGGGTGATCCCATGTGATATATCGTTTTCTATGATGCTTTCTGTCTCATGTTTCCAGTGTTTTTCAGCCACTTCAGTACCATAATGTTTGCACAATTCGCAGTGCAACAGTCTTACAACATTATTATGCCTTTCAGTATGCAGCCCTTCTGCCATTAGTATGTCACAACCAGTAACGAGGTGTGTGACTGTTTCCAATTCAGTTTTACAAAACCTACATTTCTCTGTTTCTCCCACATGTTCAATGGACTTTGTAAACAAGCATGTATGTAGTCCATTATCTTGGGCCACCAATATTAACCTTTCATCTCTTGGTTTGAATTCACCTCTCCTTAACCATTCCTGCATTCGTTACTAATCAACATGAGGTTCTTCCAGAAGTTTTCTATACTTTCAACTATATTTATGCATTTTCCACACTTCTTGCCTTCTCAACTGGTCCTTCACCTTATATTCTTTCTTTTGCTTTTTGGTACAGTCAGTTGCTGCCTGATTTTATCTACTTTTGGTTTGATTTCCATTCCTGCTTGACACATTGATATGCTTCTGCTAGAGTAAGCAGAGACGTCATCTAAGGTTTATTCTCCTCATGTTTCAAAGCTTTCACTACATTTGGGTCTTGTGAGGTCAGCAGATATATGTGGAGTCCCATGATTGCAGATCTATGCATGTAATCAATTTCAAGGAGGCCCATCCCTCCTTCGGAACAGGGAATGTATAATCTTGGTGGTATGCACTGATTTTTTATAAATCATTTGGTGAGCATGAAGCATTCTTCTTGTTTTCCTATCTAATCTATCCAAAGCATTTTGGGGCCAGTCAATAACTCCAAAACTGTAAGTTAGGACAGGAAGAGCAAATTGGTTTATAGCTTGGATTTTGTTCGTAGATGTCAACTCTGTTTTCAGGATTAATTTAAGTCTTCTAAAATATTCTTTACTAACTTTTATCTGCATTTGTTCATGTTTTATTGTTGATCGTTCATCAGTTCCCAAATATTTATACACTCCCTCTTGCTCAAATTCTTTTATACCACATTCTTGTCCCAAACTGATGTTTTTCTGGTGCTGCAGTTTTCCTCAGTAGTCCACTTTATTGTCTTTATGGCTCTTGTTTGGCCTATCAGTTTTTGTGATTTTTGTGGACTACTGCTTTCTTCTACAACGGGGGAGGCATCCTTCCCCTGGGCCTGGCCTGGCCCCATTGTAGGAATGTTTCTGTATTTTGAGGATTCTACACTGTCATCTTTTTCAGTCCTGCCACCAGTGTGCCTACCAGGATTGGGCACCTTTTTATCCTGGGTCTTGTGCACCCGACTCTCTTTTTTAATGTTTGACCTACTTCTGTCCATGATATATGCTATATGACTACAATCTATATATCAGTGTCATCTTGGTGAGATTTTGTGAAAAACAGGGTTCACCTCAAGAAGGTACTTAACAAAACTTGAGGATGAATTCAGTTTCAACAATAATACTCTCCTTTACTTGCTGGTTATCATCTGTCTATTCGGACCCCTTTTCCACTCTTGTGCAACCAGTGTCATGTAAGTTAAGAACTTTTACATTCAGACGTCATGTTTAAGATTCAATAATCAGCAAAGATGTAGCTGTCACCCATGTGCTGATATTCTGCACAATTTAATTATTGTGCTGTTTTAATTCTTGACTCAGAGGTACTCTGTATTAAATCTTTTATGCCTGTCTACTAGCTGAATTTTTCTCCCTGGGTCTCAGCTTGAGATGAATATGACATACCTGGTCAACAACCAGAAAATTAGTAAATAATTGTGAATGACCAACAATGTTGGATGTTTCATTAGTTAAACAGGTAATGCAGCAGCAGCAGTGAATATGATGGTTCATGAGTATCCACAAAGCCTTTTCCAAAGTAAAATTTACCTTGGTACAGTGCCCATGCTCAGCTTAGATTCTTATAGTTATGCCATCAGAATGTGCTCATTGGTGTAGGTGTATTGCTATAGAAAAATTGCTCATTTCTGGCAAATGATCACCATTTCATTATAGCTACTGCATTATAAAGTTCAAGCAATTAACGATTTATCACCTGTGGCATTAAATGGACCTTTGATCCCCTTTAATTTATCATATATTCAGCTTTGTATTATTCTTCACATTTTTGAGCAAGAGCTATGAAACTTCTCAAGGTTTAATTCTGATCTCCTGAAAATCTATGTTCTTTAAGTCATCTCTGAAGCAAACAATAAAGATTTTAGCATAAGTGCACCATGCATTCTAGGTCAGTGCACTGATCTGCATTCTGCAGTACCTTATGTTCAACATAAAGTGAAAGGGCTTCATCTCAGTGTTCATATTTTTAGAAAAGCATTAGCAACTATTCCAATGTTATACTTTGGCTTATCTGCCAGCTTGCTAATGTTAACTGTTTTACACAGTGATCTCTTTCTCCTTATCTCTATAACCCTTCAGCAGTTCCAGCTTTGGCATTCTGACAACGTTAGTTAGTATTACTAGTATTGCTCATAATTTCACCCTTTTAGCATGCTCTGCCACTCTTAACTTTACTATCAGTCACCAGTGCCCCATGCCTCAAAATCCTTCATAACAGAACTTGTAAGTTCATTTCCTCTATTGCACAGTAAGGAGCACCATTACCAAATTTTTAATCCAGCTGTCAGACTACCAGTCTTTACTGGAACCCAAATAAGCTCATGCTAGATAAGTTTTAAGTGCTAAGTCTGAAACACTGTTTCCCACTTTTAAATACTCATTTGCTGATTGCAAGTATCGCACCTCTTAACATAGTTTTTCAAAGTCCCTAAACTTTCTCATTATTTCAATCCACAAGTGCAATTCTGCAAATACACTTTTACCTTACATGGAGCATCATTCCATATTTTTTTCACAACTAATTTATAGTATTCAGATTTACTGAGTTGCTTATTAATTTTATTTAATTTTCATCTACAAACGTCACTTGAAAACATGCATACCCTCACTAATGAAATCATAATATCCTTTGCCTCTAGCTTGTATTGTTTCTGTTTCTCTTTTCTCCTGCACTACTGCAACACTTCATGCTCTGTTTCTTTCAGATAACACTATAGTACTGTGTAATATAAGAAATGAGTGTCTCCTTTGGGCCACTGTTATTTCCCCTGCATATTTTCTTTCAAGATATTTGTAGCTTATGAGTTAGTTTTATGTGTTCTGATTCTAGTTTTGTAAGCTGCTGTAAATAGATATGCCCCGGGATTCATGTAGCTTGCACCAGGCGCAGGCGTAGCATAGGCGGTATAATGCCAAATATGGCCGCTGAGCGATTCAGGTACGATCCAATTCCACGTGCACTACCAGCATACACCAAATCTGCAAAGCTCCTGGCTTAGGTATATAAATCACCCCATGCGCAGTACTGCAGCATGCAAATGAAGGTACATAGCGAATCATGAAGTGGCGTAGGCGTAGCGTAAGCCTACAGAAATGTAAACCAAAAAAACAGTTTACATGTTGACAAACAGAACATCGGAGCCTTGGAAGGGGACCAGACTCATGTATTACAAAGTTAACATATGCCAATGGCTAAATATACAGCCAATGGCATAAGAAAAGATGCACAACACATAAAATAACATTTAATGTCATGGCCACAGTAACGCAAAGTACAACCGTAGGGCATGTGTGCGCAAACGGGATCACAAGGAAAATATATACAAATGTCATAAAATAGCAATGTAACACAAATCATGATTTCACCATAATAGTCAATGGTATGCATGCTACACCACAACCAAGCTGTAAGGGTTGCTAAGGGCCTGTGACAGTGTTTGGCGCGGTAACTATGAATTAGTAGTCAATGCCATGCAAATGAGGCAAGCATTAGTGAATCGCAAAAGTCCCTCCGGCCTAAGGATGTACAATAAGGTGCAGTGCTACAACACTGAGGAGTGGTCTGGAGGAATACATGACATCAGTAGTGGGGTGTGCCACTGCAGGTGTAAGCACATTAGAGCAATGCAAATCTGTGCTGCCCATTGCTAAGCAAAGCCGCAGGACAGGGGCATGGATGTAGGTATAGCTTTGCTCAGCTGAGAGCACACATGGTGCTCGAAAGCGCATGTGTACGTGGATGAAAATGTGGCCGAAACCTGGTAAGCGGACTCACGCGCCGCACACCACAGCCCAAAAAGGAAGTTTATGGGGAAGACAATAAGGAAATGCCACAGTAGGGTTATTGGAGTACAACTGAGCAATTAACACCTATTAAGTCACAATGGGCAATTGACGGCAGCTAACAAGGCTGCTAGCAGCAACCTGCAGAACAGGATAGGGGAGGTGTCGGATTGCAAAGAAAAGAGAACTGTAACCGCCGAGCAAAGCAAACATGCAGTAGATCGGCAATAGAACACATTTCGCAAGCCAATCCTGGTTCAGGAAAGTACAAAACAAGAAAACAGGCTGCTGGATGCATGCCAGACAATGGGAGGGGAATCGTTAAGAAAAGTTGAGGCAAGGGCAAGAGGTAATCCACAGCAGCTAAATGTAATTCAACACCAAAGGCAGCACAATAGCAGTATCTGTGGTAAAACACAAGATACCCTGCAGCTCTGAATGTACATACACACCCTATGACATCATCAGTGTTCAAAGCACAATAGTATAAAGTGTGAAGGCACCTCACACACACTTGTGTATTCCCAAACACTGCACCATCAGTGTAAACAGACGGGGAACTTTTACAATGTACTTGTTGGGAGCTGCCATAGCTGTGGTTCATCAGCATGTGTTGGAGACTGAAGGTGTTGTGGAGGATGATGCTGACAACCACCTCAGGCCCCAGAGGAGAAGAGTGTTCAGAACAAGGGTAACCTACCAAGGGCTACACGATCTGGAGATAGTAGAGCATTACAGGGTGGACAGGGACATCATACAGCAAATAGTTGAGCTGTGCCGGCCACGCCTGAGATCCAGAAACAACAGAGGGGAACCCATCCCAGTGGACACAAAGGTATGTGTAAGCTTGAGAATACTAGCCACAGGTACCTTTCAATGGCCAACTGGAGATATCATGAGGATCTCACAGACATCAGCATCCAGGGTACTCCACCAGTTCCTGGATGCCATGTTACCACATGCCAGTGAGCATATATACTTCCCCCAAACTCAGGAGGAGTTGGCCAGCAATATGCATCTCTTCCACCATGTGGCACATTACCCGGAGGTACTGGGTGCAATAGACTGCACACACATACATATCAAGTCACCACCCAGAGACCATGGTAGGCGCTACATAAACTGCAAGGGATACCACCCCATCAACTGCCAGGTCGTGTGCATTATCACGGGCGTGTGTGCTGGCAGCCCTGGAAGCTACCATGACTCCCACATCTGGCATGTCTCACAGCTGTATCAGGTATTTGTCAGGGGGGACATCCCATATGGCCACCTTGTGGGGGATGCTGGCTATGCACTGGAGCCGTGGATGATGACTCCCATCAGAAATGCACACACACCCATGCAAGAACACCATAATGAGGCATATGCACAAACCAGAATCATCATAGAACGTGTGTTTGGGATGCTGAAATCACGGTTTCGTTGCTTGGACATATCTGGTGGAGCCTTGCAGTACTCTCCAGGCACGTGTGCCCATATCTTCATAGTATGTGCCATGCTACATAATATGATCCTGCGGAAACAGCTGCAGCAGGGACATAATGGTGAAGGCCCTCATAGCCCACCGCAATTGCCAAGGCCATCACAGGCACAGAGGGATTCAGACCACGAACAACCTGTGCCAGCCCCAGTAGGCAGATGGAGGCGTTCCCAATATGCCCACACCTTGGCAAAGGGGGAACGTATAGCACATACACTGACAGTGTAGGTCCCTACGGACTGACACACTTCTCCACCTGCACACACAGTAAAACGGATGGCACACACACACGACCACCTGCAAATTGTAATGTATAGGTGGCCTAATGTGTGAATCCTACATAGGCAGCCCTCAACTACTGCACACACAACAGCTATTGGAACAAGGTACGTCAACACCTGAACAGTAAACGAAACTAACAGCATATGTTGATACTGTATGTATAGGTTCCTAGGTACATTGGTAGGTACATGCCCGATTGTCAGAGGCCATTCAGCAGCCTAGGCAAAATGTGTCTGCTATCACCACCCCATCGATTAACCAACTGTCCCTCTGTGGAGCAGAGCCAATTTCGGGATCCACGTGTGTAACCACTGTTCCCCACCTACTCTGCATGGATTCCCTGGTGTGTTAATGAGGGCTTCCATATAATGTAATTAGGGATGTAGTGTCAAAGCATGGGGAGTACCCATGACAGGTATCTGCCACCCCAGCATTCTTCAGTTATGGTTGTGTCAAGGTGTAGCACATTACACTCTGACATAGATTCCCAATGCTGGAGCACATCCATTAAACATCACTTGGACATACCATAAATTGGTATCATCCATATGTAAACTAATTGAGTTACACATTTGACTGCAGTATGGAGGAACAGCCATAGTACAGTCCACATACAAAACACCATTAACACCTGTACAAACACCAGATGACCAAGTGGTAAAGCCACTGACTGTGTCGTGTATGTACCCATTTCCACATCCTGCAATGTCCGTTACGTAATCCCGATGGCACGAATAATGGATGTTGGATGCAGGTCATTAGAGCACGTTTAAGCACATGTTAGCGGGTTTATGTGGCGGCAAGTGACGGTAAGCGTCGTTTAAACATGACTACACGGATATGCGCAAAACAGGTCTAAGCTTTGCTGAATTCCGCGCAGATCACGGTCAGAGATGTCCAGAACAGGTGAAACCAGCATTATTCACCCTTGTACTAACAGTGCCTGCTCTGAGAGGTAAAACAACCACTGGCAGGAGTAGAACACGCAACCATGTACACAATCACCTACCACTAAGCTACCCAAGATGTACCAATGGCAGGTGTGTACTGTGACAGCTTAAAACACAAAAGGGTGGAGTTCAGCAAACAGAATAGACCGCTATGTACCCAACGAAAGGTGTGTACACTCTCTCTCCCTCTCCCTGTCATATATATATATATATATATATATATATATATATATATATATATATAGATAGAAAGGGTGATAGAGAGATGTATGTTGATATATACGGAAATACATATATCTGCGAATATATAGACAGGTTAACGACTTGTACACAACCATGGAGGTACAAATAAATAGGATACTGCCAACTATCAAATGCTTTACATACCGACACGTGTAATCACGAGGCTTAAAGACCGAAAGACCACAGTACCGGAACACTATAACCGCAAGTAATATTATCACGATGTTAAGGGACATTTAGTTATTGCTGCCGGTGCTGCGGTCCAGGTAGGTACTGTGTTTAAGTGTGGTTCCGATTGCTGTAGTGTGTGCAAGTGCATGTTGAGAGTGTGGTGTGTGTTTCCATGGGACTGTAATGTGTGTGTGTGTGTTTGCATCATGTGTCTGTTCATGCTAACTCAGAGGTAGATTATTACAGTAGTTGTGGTCATAGCCGGCCTTAGGCATACGGTTACCACCTGTCCCACTTTGAGAGGGACAGTCCCTCTTTGGCCAGTTGTGTCCTGACAGCAAATACTAAAAAGGGCAAATGTATATATTAACTAATAGTTGCATTAAATAGTTATTTCTGTCTCTCAAATACGTAAATTGTACTAGAAACATAATAAGCAACTAAAGTGCTACAAGAATAAGGTTTTATTTAGGGCAAAAGTAAGTTCTATCCTTTGTACTGACAGTGGGTATGTGTCGGCCTCTAAACCCTGATGTGTGTCCTGCAAATGTCCCACTATGTCCATTTGAAAAGGTGGCAACCCAAGCCAAAGAGTTTGAATCACCAACACAACTGCAATGAGTGCAAATATCTGTGGCAGAAATACATGAGACAGCTTTCATGTAGCAACAGTTCAGTACATATCGATGTATTTTGGAGGGATTGAAGGATCAATATCACCTGCATGCTATATAGGAACCAATTAACAATGGTTTAATGAATAAGCCTGCAATAACCATATTATTAGTCTACTAAATGACAGGTCTTCAATTAGGGAAGGGGCCTCTACACACATATGGAATATGTATAAATGCAGTCCCCACAAACCTTTATCTGCTTATGTACACCCACCTACATCTCCCCCACACCCAAAACAATTGCAATACAGACTGTAATAACATCACAAACACCCACTCACTCAATGACATCTGCAGAAGTGTTAACATACCTTGTGAGAGACACACTTGTAATGGCGCCATATGAAATCGTTGCTGTTGTACAATGGAACAGATGCCAATGTTACAGATTTTGTTTGCAATAGTCTCGTATCAGATGGTTGAGATAACAGCTACACTCACATGTAGAACTATTTACTCTAGCCATCACACGCAATCCACGGGGGACATGAATTCAAAGTATCTGTGTGTCTCCATATAGCTGTTGCAATTCATCACAATAAAATACATCCAGACCGTCTCCCTTGAAGGTAGGGCAAAAGGACATTGCCCAAGTGGAGTATTCAATTATATCCCACTGTTGCTGTGTAATTGGCCAATGGAGTAGCTGCACAGCTGATGTGCATGTAATAATTTACTCCGGAACACCAATTGGTGGCAGGATACCACATATTACAGGTATCCACGTATAAAACGATGGCTTGCCATACATTCAAACCGTATGCTCATACCATTGAACCATTTAAAGAGGCAAGGAGTAACACAGATATTATCGTATACTCGGACCACTAAGAAGGTATGTAGAACACTCAGTATGTTAGTGTATGTAGTGCCTGTTCTGTATTAATGAAAGTGTACGCAATGCATACAGTGGGAAAAGGTATTATGTAGTGATGTCTTGTTGAGCATAGTAACGCTTGTAGAAATTGTGTGTACTGCTGTGGGCCACAAGCTAAACACCTCATACACCACAAGGGATGCTACATAAGGGCTTTAAACATAACAATTCCACTCCAGCCGCTGTCTGTGGTAGGGTTTGTCCAACAAGTACGTGCCATAACAGGGGATAGTTTATGCTGATATACTGTAACAGTAGGCATATATATGGGTGTATAACGAGAATAACATGCCTAAGGTGGTCCTGCTGTGCAATTATGCTTTGCATTATGGGATATGGTTTCAAAAATGTGAAACATACAGTATTGTAGGTAGATATGTCAAATATTTTACATAGCATGACTGTTATGCAAACATAAGGTATGTGTATTGGAATGTAGAATACACAATAACAGGATATATATATATGTCTTGTAGTCACCAGACAGTGTAACAGCATGATAGCTAATTGAAATGGAAGAGCTACTCAATTATCCATGCACAAAGGACATGTAATAGCTTCACAGGTTCATAGTTAGGTACTATGCTGTCTGGCCAAGTCCATTTGTAAGCCCTAATACAGTGTTTTCACTGGCGGCACCTCCCTAGGTTAGTGTCCTGTGCCTGTGAACAGCACAGCCATTTGTTTCCTGCACCTGTGTACAGTACAGCCACTGCAGTGATCCCTGGTGTACATGTCTGTTCCCCATCCACCCACTGAGGTATCTCATGAAGAGTGCTAGTGAGGGTCCCTGCCTGATGTACATAGGAATTATGTTCCAAAGCATGATGAGTGTCCGTTTCAGGAATGTATCCCTCCAGGACGTGCTACTCATCGTTGCATTTGGGTACATATCCCAGAGCATGTTGCTCTCAGTGGCTTTTGCTTATGTTGCTTATGTGGAGCATATCCATCAATATTGTTGTGGACATGGGCCTTGTATGTTCAGCAGAGGTCACCTCTGAGTATGCAGTATGCAAATGACTACAGTTGGGGTTTCAGTAGTTGTGCTGCATACGTCATCCTTTGGAGGTGAGTAATACTGTTGGTGCATTAATGTTGTGGTATTTAAAGCCATTGCTGTCCAGTAAGGTACACCCCAAATGGGGTGTTGTACCCTTGAACGTGTTTCATAAGTCAGGAGTATAGAGGTACAATGGCAGCCTTTGTTCCAGCTACAAAGCAATTACAGATTAGGGTGGCCATGTAGAAGGATATCCACGCCCCCTTGGCAATAAGGTTATCAAAGGAGTGGGTGCTATCTACATGTGTACTAAGATCCCTTATAATGTCTTATGTATATAGGGGACTACCACCTATGTGATAGTCACTGGGTGATTGTTGTAATCCAAAGGGGATCTCTATGCACCTTGTGGCATGCTGCTTGAGGCCATGTTACTGATACCAGGTATCCATCACAGTGATACCCGTATGGAGGGTGTGTGTATTAGCTGGTGAATCAATCATGGCCCCTAGTTTGCAGTCGTCTGGAAACCTATTCAGGGAAAGTCTTTCTGTGCTAGACTGTACCTCAGGGAAGCATATAACGAACATGAGGGTCCCGATGACCGAGGACTGGGGTATGCCAATTGTAACTGATGTACAGTAGGAACTGCGGTATGCTACCCTCACCGCATGTGTCCTGTCTATGAGCCACTTTGCATAACATCTCAAGACGTATGGGTCGCTGTGCAGGTGGATGTGTATATTGACAATACCAGAATGGTGAATGGTGTTGAAAGCCAGTGAGAGGAAAAGGTAGACTGTGTGGACCTCCTTATCGTCATCTACTACCTTGGTAACTGTCTCAAAGGACTCCACCAGGTGTAGGAGCCATGGTGTGGCCCTAACAAATCCAACCTGGGTGGTATCAAAGGTTTGGAGGCCAACAATGTCTCTGTGAATGACTTCCATGATGATGTTCTCCATAGCCTTGCAGAACAGTCTAGTCAGACGTATAGGGCAATAGTTCCTCTGGTCCATTGTGGCGCCATCTTTGTGGAGTGTGATAACTGTTGCTGTGCACCATTCAGGGTCCACAATGCCTGATACAAGGCTATTAGTGAATCTGGTGCCCAAGTGGGGAGCCATGTCATTCTGAGGTTTGTGTAAATCGCAGCCTGGGATGTTGGATGGTCACATGGAGTGTGTGTTCCAGGCTTTAGAGAGAGCAGGTCTGAACTGCGTAGTTGTGACCGCAGGCACTCTGCATTGATCCTGTATAGATGTGGTCCCTTTAGGGTGTGAGAGGGGTGTAAAGTTAGCTGCCAGGTTGTTGCCAATATCAATCGGTTCTGTAATGTTTCTGCCTAACCGTTGTATGTCAGAACAGATGTGGGTATTGCCATCAAGAGTAGTGACATACCTCCATAACGCTTAGTGGTAGTCCTTTGAATGTGTCACAGTAATGTTTACATAGCTAGCATTGGAGGATGTAAGAAGGGATCCCAGAATCCTACTGAGGCTGACCAGGGAGCTACCCCACCCATGGGAGTGTACCCTACTTTGCAACAGTCTCCTTCTGTTGTGCATTATGTCGATGGCAGTGGACCCCCAGAGTGGCATCCGTTATGTGGTGGTTACTGTCATGGCTCTGTTTGGGATAGCATGTTCCATGCAGTCGTGTAAGTGCTAATGAAGTGTGGTTGGGAATGTTTCTGCGATTGTAACTATATTGTCCATCTGCACGGGTGTCATGGCATTTACTACTTCTGTCATACAAAGCATGAAGTTGGCTTTGTAGAAATATTGTACTGTGTTTTCTGTGAAGGGTGTGGTGCCGGGATGTGGATAACAAGGGTGATTAGCATACGTTTGGAACTGACCAACAAGGGGATAACCCCAGGTGTGTAGCACCAGACACACATGTTGGTAATGTTCAGGTCTAGGATATTGTTGGCCTTGGTGGTGGTGTGTATAGGTTGATCCAGCCGAATGGAGTTTATTAATCCACACAAGTGTTGGCCTAATGTGTCGGTACATGAGTAGGTATCACAGTTAGGTGTGGAGTAGTGTCAATGTCAGATCAGTAGTTCCTGTTTGAGCCCTACTTTCCAGTACACCAAGAAATGAGGGCCGTTAACCATGGGGTATGGTGTGGAATCTGTAGCAAGCTACAATTTGTATAGCAGTTCTGGCCACAGTTAGTTGCACTTGGATTGCCTCTGATGCATCGTGCTAAGCAACCAGCATGGAGGTGTGTACATCCCTGTGAAATATGGACACACCTCTGCCGTGGGTGTTCCGGTCCTAGTTACATGACTGAAAGGTGTGGTCTGCGTAATAGCCTGTCAGTGCAGGGGTGCTCCCCGGAGCCTAGAAGCAGGTCACAGTCACTGCACAGACATCGAAGTGGCCCATTATAAGGAGTGCCTCGGATGAGTGCATTTGAGATGAAGATGTCAAGCATTGAGTAACAATACCCTCAGGTTTTGCTTGCCTGTACCTGTTCTGGTGGTGAATATGTTATTTGAAATGTGTCTAAAACAGGCAGTATAGGAGCAGCAAGAGCTTTAGATGTTACCCATAATCCCAGGGCTGACAGGTGCAGGCCATCTGTGCCAAAGCATTGTGGTTTGTCGACCATGTCATTCAAAGCAGACAGATACTGGATACCCTTGGAATGACACCAGAAGCATAAGCAACTGTTGAAGTGAATAATTCTGTTGTTGTACTGTGGTATCAGTCTGGACGAATGCAGAATGCTTCTCAGGGCTTGGGCGATACCTGCCTGGGCTACAAGATCGGAGAGCTATTGCATGTCCCTTTACATGTAGTCCAGGAAGTTACATCTCAGGGCATTCACACTAATGTGGAGAATGACAGTCATATTGTACCTGTTGAGGAGTGACCTGAGGTCATAGGTTATGTTGTGGATCCTGTTACCCGACAGCCAGATGACAGTGACTATCACCTTGTGTGGCTTGCTGAGTGGGACATCAGTGTGACCGCCTACAGAGTCACCTATGACTAGTATGTTGGGTATGTTATAACACCCTATTGGCTGTAGTTGATGGGCACACATGAGTCAGTGGGCTATAAGTAATTGGCGTTGTGTTTGGTGATGGGGGCTGCCTCTGTTGCCTACATAGAGTAGTATGGAGAGGCTCCGCAACTGTTGTACTCTTACTATGTGTGGCCTGTGGTGGTGGAGATCTACTGAGACTATGTGATGAGTGGGGTGTGCTGCAAATGTTTAACATCTCCACATGACTGTCAGGGTAAGTCTGGGTTGGAGAGAGCATTACCTCCAGCATGGCTACATATGTGCATCTCCCACAGGCTGTAGTGTCTTATGTTAGGAGATGAGCATTGACTGTGTACATGAGATGATTGCTATATTGCCTCATGTTGCCCACATTCATCATACAGACAGGCAATAACACTGGTAATTGACATTTGGACATGCCTGTCTAGTCAACCATTTCTCGCAAGATATGTGAGGTAAGTGTGTACAACAGCTGTTGTACTGTAAGCATGCTGGAAATGTAAGGACAAACAGTGTTTACCTGTAGGAAATGAGTAGGATTGAGTGATATAGTAATTAGTAGCTCATGAAGTGTGTACATGTTCTGAACAAGTGCTGAGCATGAATAAGCAATACAGATAGGGTGTTGGATAATAGAAACTCTCTGCCCCCCAATAGGTATACAATCACATATCCATGAACACTACAGAGCCCCTGTAACCATAACTATGATGGTACAAGGTACACTCCAGCTGCATGTGACCTGTTCAAATCCCTGGTCGTATAATACACATATGGCAAAACAGTTTGCTCTACACATACACTGCCATGTAAAACATAGGCTCATGGCAGTCTGTGAAAATACGGAATGGATCACACTAACAGTTATCACAACCCACAAAGTGGAGATGCCACTCATAATGGGAGGCACAGCACTATGAACCTTAATCAACGTAGATGTTGTTAGCAGTACAGATGTAGATGACAGTACCGATGAATTCACACTGTATAGCATACCTGTGACAGGTCAGAGGACATCATCACTCATACTGTGTTCCACCTACACTCAGTATACTACATGTACCTTCGTATGTCACAGGAGTGTTCTACCAGTGGCCTGTTCACAGAAGCAACACTACAAAAGGTGTCTGAGTGACATGTGCATATCACACCAGTGGCAGCTACAGCAAAAAAGGGTTAATGTTTTGTACTCCCCTGTCATTGTAGTCCATACCACACAGACAAATGGGAGGCTTCTGCATATGTGAGAATGTGAATGGCCATGACCTAGGACCAATAGCTGACTCAGTGTTGTGGACAACATACAGCATGGGCATTGTGCGTGAGGTGCGTGACATATGTGCACAATCTGACAGCTGCTTATTGCATTGTCACCGCTATGTTAATAACCCTGTACCCATTAACTACCACCTAGGCAGCAGTCAACATTATGGACACTGTGTGTAAGGGATAGTGCTGTGCAGTTTACCTCCCTGAGCTAGTGACATCACCAGGCCTATTAGGTAGTAGGCAACCCAAGTCATGACAGGGTGCCATCCATGAGCATGGAGATCATTGGACAGTCATACTCAGCACTCACCTGACCAATATCGGATCACATATCACCTTTAAGGGGTACTGACCATGCTTGGATGGGCGACACCAGCCTTCACAATCCTCATCTCCACTATGCAGCATGCTGCCTACCCTGCATAAAGACATGTGCAACACTGTGATGTTGGACATACTACATGTACATATCCTGATCTGAAAGACATACGTCATGGACAGCCACCTTCCTAGTACAAGGGTCGCCACATGCTGGACAGATCCCTGTGCCATACATGTGGCATACTCCTGCCATACCATGCAACCCTGTCCAGCAAAGTTGCACATGTCATCTCTGTCATACATGGTGCAATGACCGCATGGTAGATGTATCAGTGACTGTCTGGATCAGTAATGTGGCACTAATTCACCTGTCGGCGGGAACATGGCTGTCGGATACAGCTAGAAAACCTGACATCCTATGGCCATACATGGCCCAGGGCATACACACTACTACATGATCTTGGCCGTACATGCTATAGTTGATAACCATCCCTGCGAATACCATCTGGCTAGCCATTGTCCCATGTGTATCACATGTGCAACATAGGCGATATGTGGTAGGATGTTGAACTGCTGTACAGTGTCGTGTAGATGTATATGGCAAAACACATGCATGTAAAGGTTTCGGTGAGCATGTCTGCATTGTCACTGCCCATGTCCATGAAGGCAGTGTATGTGATGATATGTGACATATACACAGCATCAAGGTCAACAGCATTAATGTGCACACATCCAGGCATGTGCTGATAGGTAAGAACACCAGTACAGGCAAACAGACATGCCCACATCAAGACAGCATTCACATGGAGTATGAGCAATGTAATGAGGTGACACACATATATGGTGATACTATCCAATCCCCATCGGGTGTTACATGTGGGTGAAACAAACATGTCAGTCGTGTGAGTGTCATGACGATTTGCAAAGACAACTGTTCATAAGTACTAAATGTAATACACATGAATGTGCAGCCGTATCTCTGTGCATCTCTGAGATGCTGTGACCTGTCTCCATCATTATGTCTTACAGATAATGCCTCGATCACGACTGCTGGCATATAGCCGCTTGGAGGATGATGCCCTCATACCATACCTCAATGATAACTATGAGGTACTGTTCAGCCATGTGCCACAGCATGCCCAGCAGTGTGATGACCTGCGGCAGGAACTTCACAGGAGGGTTAATGATGTGGATGGCCATAACCACACCTACTAGCAGGTGCGCAGACACTGTGTGGACCTGATCCGACATGCAAAACAGAGTGCCAATGCAATCACCAGGGAACAAGGTAGAATAGGTGGTGGGCCACCAACCCAGCTCCCACTCACACCTACTGAGGAGCTACTGGCCAGCCTGGGGACCCCATCAGAACAGCATCCACAAACTATAGCTGCCATCGTGGAGGTGGGTGTCTCCCAACCACAGAGCCTGGAGTTGCCTGGTAAGTCACTACTGCACATATAAATATTATATCCCATTTAGTCGCATGTGTCACTGTACATTATGTAATGTAACATCATATGCAAGGTATGTTTACCCACATGCCGCATACTATAGTATGCTACCCTGTGTATGCACACATGTGCATGCTCCATAGTATATGCTATTGTACTGGCGAATGTGTTAACATGCAAAGTGCACCCTGTAGCTGTCATACAGTCATGGATAATGATCAAACTGCTGTGTCATCCCTATACAGGTACCTCTGGTGTGCCGCAGAGACAGCAGTCCATTGCAGGTGAGACAGTTATCAGTATCAGGCATGTGAATGCACAGATCTATTCGCCATGTGGCCAGTTAACACATGTACACATAATGTATGGTCCAGTCACAATATACAGGTCGCAGCTTTCATCAATCACACTGGCTACTCATGTGCAATATATACAAACCAAATGAAACACCAACATGAAACCACAGTAACTGTCATTGCTAGATGTGTGGACAGCTGTCCATACAATGGTGGAGGCATTGTTCAATGTAGGAATATGTACTATACATCAGAACAACACATGTGGGGTACGCAAACAGTACTACACAGTGAGCTGGGATATTGGCAGCTCACATGATTCACCATTGTGGAATGTGCCCCTGCAATGAGTGCAGACATTGTCATGTGCCATCTGACATGTCCCAGACATGCAGTGGTCCGGCTGCAACATTGTCACACTATCCCATAAAACATACCCCACATACCAAACATACAAACCTTTGTCTGTGTAACCCTGTGGACACTAGAGTATCTGACATCTATGGGTGTATGTCATATGGGACAACACAGACATGTGACACAGACGGCCATCACACACATCTGGCCAATGCATGTTCACACATGGCCATGGAGGATGGCCAGAGACATGTAGTAACACACAGTAGATGTGCTGTGTATGTGTGTACACCCTGTTGCACATTGTCTACACATGGTCCAACTATAGCCTTTGTTGAATGGTTATATAGTAGATGTGGAACACTGGACATCCTAACAGCCTGTGCACAGCTTGTGAAGGTGTCACTTAATTAGACCACATACGATGTGTTGCACATCATGACTGTGTCACAGCATGAAAGTAGTCACCTGTACAGCTTGCACATACATACACTGACACCACATCAGGCCAGAGATACCGTACATTTCCCTTGCTGTTGCTGGACATCACTGTCAGCTGTGCACCTCGTGTGTGTGGTACATATATGTCATGTGGAACATGGTGTATTGACCAGTCTGCCATGTGTGGACATGGTTGACAGGCAGCTAAGAAATGTTAGCAGTTGTGCAGGGGTGTCATCGGTATGTCTTCCGGTGACCTGTCACACATGGCACAGCATGGTTTAGTGTGTATGCACCTCAGCGACGTGGGTCACAATCCACAGTATGTATGTACTGTGTATGCACGCAGTCATGGCTATGCACTGTATGTGTATTCCACACTGTATAGCAATAGAGACACCTCATGATTCCATGCAATGGCACTGTGTCTGTACTTCACACTGTATAGCAATATAGACGCCTCATACCACCCTCAATGGTCATACACATCTGCTAAAAGTGCATTCTATCTGTAGGGCATACAGACAACACTGCAATGTGACACCATTACACTGCTGTACATGTGTCAGGACACCATTGTGTCAAACATGTATGCATGTCACTGCACACAGCAGATTACATGTCATACTACATGTTAATGTCAAGGACATATGCCTCACATCAGCCATGTGTATTGTTAACCTGTGCTGGTCCACATGGTGTATCACAGGGATGCATGCTTACTACCATGATTGTGTGAAATGCATGGCCTGTGCTATGATACATGCTTGCTTTTGTGGGCAACCCAGGGATGTAATCTAACTAACACTGTTAATGTCTGAGCTGCATGCCGTCTGCTGTATCACATGCATGCTGCATGCCTTCTGTCATATCACATGCATGGTTGTATATGTGTGCATGGTTGTCTGTGTGTGTCTGTTGTAATGTAGAGTCTTTGTTTGCCTTTACTGGTGATGTAGGTGCGTTGCCCTCCTGCGGTCCATCTGATGTTAGTGTCCCCACAGACTCTAGCAGTGATTAACATATGCTTAAGGTACAGGCAGGGTTGTCAGGGGCTGAATCTGTGCCTTTGGTTGCCATCCCACCTATATCCCCCTCTTCCCCGCACACAGTTCTCATGCTGACACATACCCCATCACCAGTGGCCATAGAGGAAGGACAGTTACCGTGTTTTAGCTTGGAACAGGAATGTGTGGTGGCTACGGAAGGTGTGTCGTCACACCATGGTGTCAGTGAAATGACCGCAGATGTGCCACACAGGCATATGGCCAGTGCTGCTCGTAGGAGGACTCCTGGCCGACATGCACCTGCATGACAGAGTGCAGCAGCTGGTGTCACCAGACACATGTTTCAGACTGTAATGGCAGCACAGGCACATGCTGAATGGCAGAACAGAGAAGGGCAGAGGCTTCAGAGGGCTGCTATCCATTCTTTAAATGAAAACATCCAGGTATTAGCAAATGCTCAACAACAGATTGCTGACATTTTGGACAGGCGATTGCATGACATGGTTGGAATCCTTGACCGTGGCATGGCAATCCGTTAACGTGAGCTGTCTGTGCTGGAACATCTGGTAGGAGTGAGGCATAGGCCACGTGGACATAGGCCAGCTACACCACCTGGTGCAGGTCTACACGAATGAGCTACCTCACATGCCAGCTCCCATAGTGCCGGTAGCAGCAGCAGTGCAGCTGGTGCTGCGCTGTCCACACCAGGACACAGCAGGCCACATGGACATGGCCCTGGATGGTCCCAGCGGGGACACAGTTCCAGTGGACATGTGTCATCAGACAGTACCCATTCTGTACCTCTGTCTGGTAGTGCCCATGCAACCCCTGGCAGGCACAGGTCATGTGGCTGTGGCTGGACACAGTGAGCTGTACATCTTGCTCTGTACAATCTGGAGCTGTCAATGATACCCCTGTGTAGGCCGGATACATGGCAGAACTGTGTGCACACATACACGCACACACCAGTAACATCTGTAGGGCACCAACACCCACATGCATAACAACCACACATGTCCAAGTAGATCACAGGCCCTAACCCACACACATGATGTCATCCACTGGTGCAGCCTAGGCCCCTGGCAAACAATATCAGCCTTTGCATATGATGATGCCTGTGCCACATCCCTGTCATCCACACTATCGGTGCAGGGACATGCTCATATGGTCTGATGCACAGGGTGAACAGAATAGTGAGATAGGTGTATATTACAATTGTTGTGTACTGTTGGCATGCAGCAGACATGCCATGTAGTACAGGAGTAGACTGCATTGTTTTATGTTCACAGTATGTGTCTTGGTAACAACAGTAACAGCATGTTGGTAATGATGCCCTGCTTCCCTCCTTAAGGTCTAATTATATGTGCCATTAAGTACAAGTGTTTGCAGTTTCACATGTGTAAATGTGGAGTACTCACAGGCATGGATGGCAATACCAGCATGCTATACATAGCCTCAACCTCACTGTTAGAAAGGCTGACATTCCATAGATCTCTACACACCTACTGATCCAGGAGCATGTGAGCTGTGTACAAGGCTGCAGTGGCTAGAGAAGGGACATCCATACCAAGTGACATCACATGTACAGCTACATGGTTCGGGGGATGTACACAGCGGTCTAGCTGATGTAAAGGGTAAGGGCCAGTTGATAGCATGAGGACTCACTGTGTAGCAGTGAAACACTGTCACATTACAGGATGTGAACACACACAGACATGCACAGACACACACAGTAACACACCCACACTCACGGGGTCAACAACACTGTAACACACACTTGTTAGTGTTGAGGTGAGAACCCCTGCCTATGTGGTAATCACCATTACAGTACTGTGCACCCACATGACATGACACAGACAATGAACATGTACAGGTAGTCAGTAATGCGTAAGACTGACGGTATCAACAGGGTAGTAGATTGCATCACCTTGAGGGGTTAGGGGCCCTATCTATTCTCAATGGTAGCATACATCCTCACTCCATGCACCAGACAGCCATACATACATACACATACACACACTGGAGTCCACACATGTCATGCACATACAGATAGCTAACATGTGTGATACATACACCACCCCTGTCTATGTCTTGCTGTCTACACTGCAGTATGTACAGATCTCTACAACAGTGTACAGGGGTGTGTAACAATTGGGATGTATTCCCCACCATACGTGGCATATATGGTCACACAAGCAAACACACATGGCAGTACTGTGAATCAAACACCTGCTATCTTCTGATACGTCTGACAGACATGCAGCAGTATTATCCGCATTACAATGTGTACCGATGCTACCTTCGGCAAGTGTGCTGCTATATGCACATGGGAGGACTTAAGTGTTACAGGTGTCAACTGCTTTACAGTCAGTGACACCCTGACCACTGTGTAGGTTGTATATCTTCACCTTCAATTACTGGAAACATAGCTTACTGTTTGCACATGTTATGGTAGGATGGCTTGTGACACACCTGTGAGCTGTCTTCAGCAAAAGTCCCTCTGCAAAGGTGGCCCACCACTTTACGTACACACATCCATACTTGATGTACATCTTACTGTATTGTCAGTATTTCACCATATACAAGTGTCAATGTTGGGACTGCATTGTAACTGCACGTTGTAGTAGGACACAGATGAACTGCAAACATCAGCTACTGCTCATGCATGGTAGCTGAATGCACACCACTACATGTACATGTGTATAGGTCCTACATTCCTGTCATGTAGCCATGTTTGTATGCATTGCAATTGGTGAACATGTGTGACATACATGACACATGGACTGTTGTATGATATGATAGTTGTCATGGGTAACCAGTACAGAGAGAATGTTAACTCAGTCAACTGTTAGCATTGAACAGCCATGGACCTACCTTCCATGTGCATGCGTGTAATCGCTGTAGCCACGTGTCTGCACGAAGGACAGCATTAGCTATGCTATGTACATATGTGTTGTGTGTGTGTGTGTGTGGGGTATGTACATATCCACGGCGGTTGCATGTATGTCACATCCAAACATGGGTGTGTTGCCTGGTGTACAGCAACAGTTATCTGTTACAGCTATATAAGACCGAGGGCCCCTGTTATGTGTACAGCTGACCTGGTTATGAATAGTGATATCACTGCATTGCATAACACATGATGGAACCCTGTCAGTACATGGGTAGTCTGCACAGTTGCTGTAGAGCTAGGTACAGTCCACTGGTCATGAGTAACATGGTGTTGTACTAATGTATGGATGTGTGTTGCTGGTCCAAGGACACAGTGATGTGTGAGGGCTACATACTACAGTGCGGCATTTACCACTGTGATCTGCAACTGACATATCTGTGATGGCTTTCGAGAGTGTACTGCTCAGTACATGTGAGTGGCCTTCATATACGTGGGGACACTAACACCTGGAGCGGTCCGTAATGGTCTTATGGCCCACATGTCTGTAACTGAGGTATACAGTGGTAGTGCTATTGTGCACAACTGAGCCTTATGCCAGGTGTTCCTCACTGCACAGATGTCAGCATTCCCCATTGTTGGATCTAGATTGGCAGCTATGATTATGAACGCTACACAACTAGCACTATTTAGCATACACATACAATGCAGTTGTCCTGTAGGTGTCAGGGTGTTTACCTGGTCTCAGGTTCTTCGTCTATGTATGGAACTACATGTGTGAAGTACCCACTCCTGCCAGGACAACACCACGGGTGGTATTAGTGTGCCAGGTTTAGATTGGTACAGCTAAGGTGATTGGTACAGCTAAGGTGATGGACAGCAGCAGCAGACGTGTAGAAGACCAGTGTCAGACATATGTCGTACAGCGTTCATGCTAACAATGATGACTATCGACACACTGTGCCCTTCCCTGTTTAGAATCTGTGTGCATACAAGACAGCCATTAGCTACTAAGTGTGTGAGCATGCCCAGTACACCATTGTGTAGATGGACACATAGTGCATTCCAGACTGACATGTGCTACTAAGTGTGTGAGCATGCCCAGTGACACCTTGTGTCGGTTGTGTGCCTCTGTGTATGGGCATGACCATTGTTATCCTGTATAGTGATAGTGGTCATCCAAGCATCAGATGGCCATACCCCACTTCAGGATGGATTCCTAAATTTAACACACTGGTTCACAGGTATGTACACCATAACTGCCAGCATCCATGTCGATGTCTGCATTCCTACAAGGTCATATTGACTGTCTTGAAAGGTGTACTGTCTGTGGCGCATCTCGTATATATGTAGTGTTGTAATAGTGCTCCGTAGATAGCCAGTTGTCCTGCTCACACTACTGCTGTATGTTTGTCTCCATTGCCTTGGGACACTAATATGCTTTTAGACTGATCACACTCCATACAATCCCTATCAGCGTCTTTGCCTTTGCTGATAATGTCACCCACCTAGAAGTATGCCTCTGGAAGTGCTGTGATCCAGTAATCTCGGTAGCGCGTTCTGTAACTGCATAATGCTGTAGTGTGATAAGGTAGTCAGGTCTATGTTCTAATCCCAGCCCTGCCATGTGTTTGTGTGTGTGTGTTTGTATCCAGCTGCCTGGGGACAGAACAGCTCACTCTCTGTACAATCCCTATCGGGGTCTTTGCCTTTGCTGATGATGTCACCCACCTAGAAGTATGCCTCCGGGAGTGCTGTGATCCACTAATCTCGGTAGCACGTTCTGTAACTGCATAATGCTATAGTGTGATAAGGTAGTCAGGTCTATGTTCTAATCCCAGCCCTGCCGTGTGTGTGTCTGTGTTTGCAGCTGCCTGGGGACAGAGTAATGTTTTAGACAGCTCACTCTTCGTACACTCCCTATCGGCATCTTTGTCTTTGCTGATGATGTCACCCACCTAGAAGTATGCCTCTGGGAGTGCTGTGATCCAGTAATCTCGATAGCGCGTTCTGTAACTGTGTAATGCTGTAGTGTGATATGGTAGTCAGGTCTATGTTCTAATCCCAGCCCTGCCGTGTGTGTGTGTTTCCAGCTGCCTGGGGACAGAGTAATGTTTTTAGACAGCTCACTCTCCATACACTCCCTATCGGCGTATTTGCCTTTGCTGATGATGTCACCCACCTAGAAGTATGCCTCTGGGAGTGCTGTGATCTAGTAATCTAGGTAGCGCATTCTGTCACTGTGTAATGCTTTAGTGTGATAGAATAGACAGGTAGGTGCTCAATTCCAAGGCATGACAGGTGTGTGTGTTTGGCAGTCATACCCTATGTGTTGGTATCTGTGGGTGGCTAGCTTCAGGATGTGTTGAGTGTGTTTTGTTGCTTTCCTATATAGTGTCCACAGATCACATAATCGGCCAAGACACTGGGTTGTCCACACATACATTCACCAATAGGTCTGGTGAGTAAATGTCAGCAGCCCTACTCTTACCTTTAATACAGTCTGACCCATGTGATGCAACGAAACACACTTGCCTTGATAGTAACACCACTACATAATGCAGGTGGCACATGTGGTTTCCTTTTCATTCTTGTCTAATGCTTTGGTGTCATGTGGTCCACTGTTGTGATATAAATGCAATATCTACGTGTGTGTGTGTGTGTGTGTGTGTGTGTGTGTGTGTGTGTGTGTGTGTGTGTATGTATATATATATATATATATATATATATATATATATATATATATGTATATATATATATAATATATATAATATATGTAGATATAGATAGATAGACATAGATATATACATATATGTATGTGGACATTAGCACTATTGAATGTTTGTGCTGGATGGTCTGTATGTGATCACCTCGGATGTATGTATATCTGCCATGGCGTAGTGGTAAAGCACATCATCTGTGGTGTGCAGGGTCCTGGGTTCTAGTCATGTAGACACTGGTTATTTTGTTGCTGGGAAGACCAAGGGACATGGAATACGGTGGTAGTAAGGCACCTTTAACCAGTTGTGTATGGATCTGAGTGACAGTAAGCAGTGGTTATTAATTTGGAGGGTCAGTATGGGTCATATAACTATGCATTAGAAGACTATACTATGCAGATGAGGTTGACAATAGTGAATCACATTTATCCCCAGGGTGTGATGCAGATCCCAGGCATGTATGTGTGTAGATAGCCGGGTGCAGGGCTCGAATATAGACGAAAGCATGGGATGGGGGTCAGGCATACTGTACGTACATTGGAGACCTGTGCCTCAGGATTACTCCTGCCTTAGCACGCATAAGCTAGGGGTGTGTCTATACCTGCCTGGTGACATTGGGAGGGACAAAAGCAGTAGTGGAGTAGTCAAGGTGAACAGGCTGCACAAAGAGGTGATGATCAGCACAATCAGCAGATGACATGGCCAGCCCGCACCAGGACACTATGGTAATGTGAGCAAGCACCATACACACAGGTTTCTTCCACACTCTACACCACCGGTCTACACATGCGGGGACATTTCACAACACAGTCCAACCAAATGAAAAGGGCTGCAGCAGGAAATATAGAACAATATGTGCAGGAGGCTGAGGGTGGTGAAGATGTGTATGCTGCCGAACAACCCTTAGTGAGATGACATAAGACTGTACAGACCCAGGGTAACTTACCAGGGGCTACATGAGCTGGAGATAGTGGAGCGTTATGGGGTGGATAGAGACCTCCTACAGCAGCTTGTTGACCTGTGCCAGCCACACCTGACACATCGAACAGGCTGAGGGAAACCCATCACAGTGGATACCACGGTATGTGTTTGCCTAGGTATACTAGCCACAGGTACCTCCCAAAGCACATCATGGAGATCTCACAGGCATCTGCATCCAGGGTATTGCACCAGTTCACAGACGCCATGTCAACACATGCTAGTGAGCACGTACATGTCCTCAACACATGTGATTTGTAGACCAGCAATATGCATCTCTTCCACCACATGGCTGACTACCCTGGGGTACTGGGTGCTATAGCCTGCATGCACGTATGCATCAAAGCACCACCCGGTGAGCGGGGTAGGGCCTACATTAACTGAAGGGGCATACTCTCCAACTGCTAGGCCATATGCGATGGCCAGGGCATTAAACTGAATGTGTGTGCTGTCTGCCCTGGAAGCTATGACAATTCCAATATATGGCATCTCAAGCAGCTGTACCACACCTTTGCCAATATGAACATCCCCTACAGTCTCCTAGTGGGGGATGCTGGGTAACCACTGGAGTTGTGGCTGATGACACCCATCAGCAATGCACACATGCCTGAACAATCACACCATAATGAGGCAGATGCACAGGCAAGACATATAACTGAGCATGTGTTTGGGATGCTCAGGTCACGGTTCTGGTGTCTGGACACATCCGGTGGAGCCCTGCAGTATTCACTAGCTACATGCACACAAATTTTTATGGTATTTGCTATGCTACACAATCTGATCCTGCAGTAACAGTTGCAGCAGGAACAGCATGGGGCAGGGCCACACGGCCCACCACCAATGCCAAGGCTTGCACAAGCACAGTGTGACTTGGAGGAGGAACTACCTGAGCTGGGCTCAGTAGGTGAAAGGGCTGTGCACAGTATGACCTGCCCTTGGCAAAGAGGCAACACAAGGCATATGCACTGACACAGTAGGTACCCAGGGATTTCGCCCTCTCTGACTCGCACAGACAGTACAATGGATACCAAGCATGACACTACCTGTGCTCAGCCATGTATAGGAAGTGCACTGTGTGCATCCAACATAGGCAGCCCTCCAGCACCATACTCAGGTCCAGAACACCCCCAAGGTAAGTCAATCGACCTAACAATTGGCAGTTGTATTAGAATGTGCATTTACCCGTTGCTATGGTATGGAAGTGAGCATACAAGGGAATTTGGTGGCCGACTGTTAGGGCAGTAGACAGTACACATCCATAGTGGCACCATGACATCTGTAGCACATACCGGGGTCACAGTAGTAGCCAGTAGTACACAGGGTGTCCTAACACACTGCAGGTTATGGGCTGAACATCATGTGTGTCCATACAGCCCACACAAGTCTCATACAGCTGGACAGGTGTAGACCAATACAGACAAATGCTATACAATGGCCTGTGGATATGCCCAATGAATGACCCCAACCCCCACAGACACACACAGACTACAGCAGGCCAGGCAGTTGGATGTAGGTTGTGAAGGCTAGGACGTCTGACACCACTATGCTGGTAATTAAAGCTAGGATCTGACGTACACTGGTATGCCTCCAACCAGCAATTTAGGTAGGTCCATACACTGAAATGGAGAACCTGGCATACCAGTACAGTAGTGGCAAATGTGTGCAACCATCAGCTGTGCCCCCCTTCCAACGTACACATGTGAGAGTCATGTGCGCCACCCCCGGTGCTGTGTAGGACTGAGGATGCAGTTGGATGTCCCCCCACACTGTGCAGAAATGCAGCAACTGTCAATGCCACATGACCATTAGCTACCCTGCAGACACAGTATGCCACCTGTCAGTGTACAACGCAGGGGTTGGCACCACAATACTGACTATCTGGATATGTGACACATGCGATCCAGTTGACCATACTTGGCATGCTCAAACACATGAGGGTATGACTGTAATGTCAGTTGACAACATGTGTAACAGTCATACTGGGCATGCTCACACACTGAAACACAGGACGGCCAGGTCTGCAAACACCAGTGGTCCGGACATATCTGCCAGTACATTGCTATACTGTTGGATGACTGTGCTGTATGGTATGTGTGTGGTACTGTCTATTGTCTGTACATATGCCATGGTGTATTGGTAATTCACATGAGCTGTGTGTGCAGGGTATTGCTACCAACACGTGCAAAGGACGGTTCTTTGTTTGCGGACAGAACGACACCTTTGGATAGGGAGTGGGTAAGGCACATTCCAGCAGGTGGGAGCGGTTGTGTGTGGGTTTGTATGGTGTTAAGCACTTCTGACCTCTGGTTACAGCTCCTTATACTCATTTAGACTCCACATTTCTTTAACAGTGCACTACTGGCATACTGGTAGACAAACACGCTTACACCCGCTCGCTCACCAACATTTGTGCTTACATTTGTCACTCATGCTGGGTGTGCGTGATCCCTTGTGATGCGTATTACATCGGACTACATGATTATAGTATCGGGTATGTCTAACCATTAGGCGACGGCAGGCATTCGACTGTACGGACTCGGCGGCCTGTCCAGTGACATAATCATATTATATGTGTGTTCCTCATACAATCTGCTCCCATCTGGCTGATACATGGGAACTAATACTCTGCAATGCTGACATGTGAATGTTATTTGGTTAACGCAGCTCTCTGCTGGGTCCTGCTACCACATACCTAATGTAGGTTTTCCACCTTTTAGATTGGATGACGGGAGACTGTAGGAGTAACACCTTTCCCACTTTGCATGGGATAGTCCCTCATTAGGCATATGTGTCATGTGACAATACTCTAGCCATTGCAACTGTCCTGATTAGAGGACATTCTTATATTCTACGTGTCTGTAATAGTTACATGTAATGGTTCTTGTATACATGACACGTCGATATGTTATGTGAAGTAGCATAAGCAACTTGACTGCTGCTAGACTAAGCTTTGATTTGTGCTAATATGTATATTTCTGTACTATGCATGGCTGTAGGTATGTTCTGCCCTGGTACGTCTGACATTTCTACAGAGCAGGTCCCACTTTGGCCATTCGGAATGGTGGCAGCCCTATAGGACCTATATGTAGAGCTATCACATTTGGCAGGGCAACACATACCCACAGCCAGTAGTAAACTGACTACTTCACCGGATTGCATACTTTAAGGTTATTCTTGTAACATTATAGTTGCTAATACTGTTTCCTATAACATGTAGCTGTTTCTGATACAACTAAATCATTTTATGACACCACTACACACAATATATGACCTCCTTTCCCGAAATCACAGGCCATGTGCCATAATATTCATTTTGCAGAACACAACTGCCCAGAGTGGTGTGTCCCTCACAAAGGTGAACAGGTGGTAATCCAAATCTATTATGCTATCATCTACCTAAGGTGGTCAGCGAAATATGCGCTTTCCGGCACTAGCAGACCTCACATACCAATGGGGGAGAATGAACACTGTATCAGGGACACTGCATAACACCCTGAGGGACACATTTAGATGATTGGTTCTATTAACCAGATACATTGACAGTCACAGGGCATATGTATTCATTCACATTTGTCGAGGTACATGCTGTTTATGACTCATACATGTTGTCATCAGTCATTACCTGTATTCTGCCACCTGTTCACCTAATATCACTAGTTCTGGAAGTGTTTAGTTGGACTTTGTTATATTCTGATTCATAAATATGGACATCCATGCTAATCGGGTACACGGCACTGATATAGTCCCTATGTGTCCCTATGTGTTGGCAAATAACCCCAAATAAAAACAAAATAAAGACAAAATAAAATATAAATAAAATAATACAAAATTAACACTAACATATAATATAAAACTCCTATGACTAAGATTAAATATTTTAATAGTGCAATATTTTAACATTTCAACATTTTAATACATAAATATATTTAATACTAATATTAATATTACATATTGATTATTTATTTATTTATTTATTTATTTAATAGATGTTTTAAAACAAGAAACAATACAATACAATATAATACATAGGTTGAACTTACAGCATTTCAAGTGTATTACAGTTTTTTGACAGATGGAATCAAATTAATATTTATGTTTGTATGTATTCATAATTATTGTTATACTATTGTATGAAGTACAAAGACACACAGACATTTGTTTTGCACTTTGCACTTTATAATTGTATTCACTTTATACTTGTATTCATATTAACTAACATTTGGATATTTACATGTAGGTAAGAACAAGCATTGCCATATATTAACACCATTATTTGTGTTGGGCTAGGCATTTTTTATGTAAAGATGTCCCATGCATTAGATAGGACCTGAACACAGCACTCAAACAAAGGGTTACATTTTAATTGGATGGAATTAATCAACTATTAACTAATTAGTCAACCAATAAGGGCTTGCAATATGTATATAAAAGATGGTGAATTTTTATTGTATTTTGTGATTCTGATGAAGGTGTTTATGTAAAGACGAAAGCGCGCTCAATCACCAGTGTATTTTATTCATGTCAGCTTGTGTTTTTTGTGGTTTTTGTGGCATTAAAACGTTGGACTAACTTCAGCCTGATATTCCTTTACGAATGCTTTGCAGAACATCTAAGTGGTAAACTGGAGGACAGCCCTTTATGGTACAGCGACGGAGTTTTATTTCTTTTGGTAATTGGTGTGTGACGTGGTGTTCGAGATCAGTGGTTCTTTGTCTACAACCGTTGTTGATACGAGGGAATCCCCATGGAAGACGAAACCTCACTGTTAAGCCAACTTGTTCGGCTTATACGAGCGCATTCGGCGGGAGGAACATGTTTGAATCAGTCACCCGGGTCGAGCGGATCCATTCCCTGTGCACAGCGTAGTCCGGAAGCGGCGGATACTTCTGGTGTGAGGACCGGAGTTGTGAGGGAGAACAGATGCCGTGATTCCAACCACGACAATGGTACACAAGGTATTCTACCAGGTTCAAGCGGGGATAATGGCAATAAGGCCGAAACGCGAGCCAAACAGCGTGGATTGGACTGTTACAATGAAGTAGACTTTACGGAATGGCTCGACCGGTCGTTTTCAAAGGTGGAGGATGGAATGGTTAATGTACGCCAAGACTGCAGTTGCTACAAGGACAATTGTAAGACTTTAGAATTTGAACTGAATAGATACAGGAATTTAAGCCTGGACAATTGGTATTTGTCTCAATGTGTAGAACGTAAAATAGTGCCTAAAGGCCTTAGACTAAATAAATACCCCAACAACATACGGGGAAATGGTGAGTTATTTGCAACCATCTCTGATATTTTAAATTAATGTGGTATTCAAATTCTAAAAGCTATGATTAACAGTAATGCAGATATTTTGACCGACAGTAAAAAGAGAATTGATGCAATTCAAAAAGAAATCAGGAATGATTTACTTTTTACTATTAAAGAGTACAAAGAAATATATCATAAAGTACTGCATGATGTTGATAACAATGTGTTGGTTAATCACAAAAGGAAATTAAAGAAAATGGACCGGGATATACGTGAATATCAAGAAGGGAGGGCTTACATAGATCCCCACAAAACTAATAGAAGATTTTCAAGGTACCAGAATTTGGAACAGGATGGTAGGGACAATAGGAGTAATTTACCCGGACAATATAGGAATACTTTTGGGGAAAACAACACATGGTATGGGAATCAGGGGTTGAATATGAATATGAATACGAATAATATTAGTGACAATGATGGAATGAACCAGGATGACCCTTTAGGGGAAGCAATGGGGGAGGGACCCAGAAGATCAGAGAGATTAAGGAATCAGAATGGGAGTCGTATACACACATATGCAGAAGCAACGGGGGACAACCCCTACAGGAAACAAGGGGGGAACAGATACAGATAGGGGGTGTAATTGAACCCATTGAATTGAATGGATTAGAGATTACAAGGAACCCCAATGTACATATAGAATATGAACACAGTAGGGAAGGAATTTTCCCTATGGTGAAATTACATTTAGGATGTCTAGACAACAAAACATATGGCAATGTAATTGAGTTAGGTGGCAATATGGTAAATGGTACACTTGAAAATGAAGGAATTAATACGTGCAAAGTTTCTACATGTGATAATTTTAACATTTATAATTTCACTGACCTAGAAGTTACAATGGAGTTTTTTAAACTTTTTACAAAAGGGTTTTCATTTATACCTACACAGAAACCCAAAATTGAGAATATATTACTGGATATAAAGTTATTTGCGAGGAAGTTATATTTAAAGAATATATTTCAAAGTGAAGAAGCAAATAGCTGCCAAGGGCTTAAAAGGAGAAGTATTTTTAACCCACCCCTACACAATGATATTTCCAATTTTGAGAACTGTACTTTTAATATGGTTAGGGAGGGTTACCTATCACATAAAATAGACAGGGAAGAAGTGAATTTAACGGATGAAGAAGCCAAAGTGTTAAAAATGTTACAGGACAATGAAAGAATTAGAATTATGAAGCCCGACAAGGGGGGTGGGGTAGTCTTGATGGACCATTGGGACTACACAAACAGGATGGTTGAAATTTTGAGCCAGGGTGATAGATATCAAATAGCATCAAGGAATGAGATGAACATCTGGTACAGTAAAATTGATCATTACTTGGAAGATAATTTGATGCAAGGTTTTATAGACCTGGATTTATATAAATTTTTGAAGGTACCTAAACCAGTAATCCCCGAGGTCTTTGGGATACCCAAGATACATAAGGACGTACAAAATCCCCCACTTAGGCCTATCGTTACTTCCCAATGTTCTAAGACACAAACGCTAGCAATATTTGTAGATAACAAACTCAAACCCTTATATAATTATTATCCCCATATATTAATAGATTCATGGGATTTTTTGGAAAAATTTAACAAAATCCCCTATGATGACAATTATGGGTTTATTACCATCGATGTTAAAGACCTTTTCTCAGTAATACCCCACAGTACTGGACTTAAATGGTTTGAGGAAATGTTAATAGAGTTCAAATTTTTAAATAATATAGATTTTAGATTAGTATTAGAATACATTGAAGTAGTTTTGAAGAACAACTTTATTTATTTCCAGGGGGACATATATCATCAGATTGGGGGGGTGGCTATGGGATCAGCCTGTGCCCCAATCTATGCAAATATCATAATGCTCTACTGGGAACGTGAATTTGTATTTAAATCCAAATTTTGGAGTTACATAAAACAATACTTCCGATTTTTGGATGATATCTTTATTGTTTGGAATGGTGATACAGCCTTGATTAAGGAATTCATACAATATATACACGAGACTACTAATTTTTTAGAGTTTACTTATCAATACAATATGGAGTATGCTGACTACCTTGATGTAACTCTAATAAAGAATAGAGAAGACAAGCAATATCAATCAAGGGTATACAGGAAAAGTTGTTTTTCTAACACTTACGTTCATTTCCAAAGTGACCACCCCCTATATTTAAAAAGGAACATTATTAAGGGGAAAATGGTCAGAGCCTCTAGGATGACTAGTGATAATAAAGAGTGTAGGTATGAAATGGACAAAATACAAGTTTTTTTTAAGGAAAGAGGGTATCCCATTGAATTAATTAAGAATATAAAAAGGGAAGTAATGAGAAAACGGAATACGCAATATTCCCCACTACTAAAAGGTGATTCAACTGTGATAAACAATAGGAATGTTAGAAATATAGGTATTGGAAATGAGGAAATCCCGAGACTGATATTTACCTACCACAAGGGATGTGAATGGATACAAAAAGGAATACATGAAATTTGGAACATTTTTTCTAAGATGTCTAATAGCTTATCCATTTTCCAACAACCATTAAAATTTACGTATAGGAAAAATCTTAATTTTAAAAAATTATTTGAGAAGAAAAATTTGTTAGATAAAGGGGTGACAAACAAGATTGGAACACACAAATGTGGTAGATGTGGGCAATGTTCATTCATTTCTGGCAAGAAAGAAATATTTTTGAAAGGATGTGAAGGCAAGCTTAGGGTCAAAGGGTATTTCACATGTAATACTAAGGGGGTTGTATACCTTGCCTACTGTGTAACCTGTGGAGGATACTATGTGGGCAAGACGGAACGCCAACTCAGAAAACGTATTTATGAGCATATGAGAGACATTACCAGGAAGAACGAGAACAACACCCTATTTAGACATACAAATATTTGTGAGAATGCCAATTTTAAATTTTGGGTATTAGAAGAAGTGAAAAAGAATGACAGAGGAGGAGATTGGGAATCCCTATTAGAGTATAGAGAATTAATTTGGCAGCTTAAATTGGATGCCTGTGGACCCAAAGGGATGAATGACCACCTTTCTATAAAACCAGCTTTAAAGCTTTTGGCAAATAACCCCAAATAAAAACAAAATAAAGACAAAATAAAATATAAATAAAATAATACAAAATTAACACTAACATATAATATAAAACTCCTATGACTAAGATTAAATATTTTAATAGTGCAATATTTTAACATTTCAACATTTTAATACATAAATATATTTAATACTAATATTAATATTACATATTGATTATTTATTTATTTATTTATTTAATAGATGTTTTAAAACAAGAAACAATACAATATAATACATAGGTTGAACTTACAGCATTTCAAGTGTATTACAGTTTTTTGACAGATGGAATCAAATTAATATTTATGTTTGTATGTATTCATAATTATTGTTATACTATTGTATGAAGTACAAAGACACACAGACATTTGTTTTGCACTTTGCACTTTATAATTGTATTCACTTTATACTTGTATTTATATTAACTAACATTTGGATATTTACATGTAGGTAAGAACAAGCATTGCCATATATTAACACCATTATTTGTGTTGGGCTAGGCATTTTTTATGTAAAGATGTCCCATGCATTAGATAGGACCTGAACACAGCACTCAAACAAAGGGTTACATTTTAATTGGATGGAATTAATCAACTATTAACTAATTAGTCAACCAATAAGGGCTTGCAATATGTATATAAAAGATGGTGAATTTTTATTGTATTTTGTGATTCTGATGAAGGTGTTTATGTAAAGACGAAAGCGCGCTCAATCACCAGTGTATTTTATTCATGTCAGCTTGTGTTTTTTGTGGTTTTTGTGGCATTAAAACGTTGGACTAACTTCAGCCTGATATTCCTTTACGAATGCTTTGCAGAACATCTAAGTGGTAAACTGGAGGACAGCCCTTTATGGTACAGCGACGGAGTTTTATTTCTTTTGGTAATTGGTGTGTGATGTGGTGTTCGAGATCAGTGGTTCCCTATGTGTTCCCCCAATGGTTTACAGACTATCCAGTAGATGTGCTCTTCAGGTTTGGGAGGTATAGGCGTCTGCTATGCCCACATAGGAATATTAATGGCTTCCACTGGGCGGGCCTACTACATCTCTGCCAACGAGCACCTGCACACTTAAGCCCATTATTGCATACCCATGATTCACCTACCTGGCACCCCTCTACAGCACTCATGACATATACTTACTGTGAGCGCAGCTGGGGTATGAGCACACCCCTACACATTGCCCACTCTCCCCGTCTCCGGACACATGTCATACGTTTTGTCAACCCATGTGTTATTACACTTGCACAACCTACTGTTCCATGTACACCTACATCCTGCTCACATTGATAACAAGGGGTTCACACGTAGAGTGAATTTTTGGTGTCCCGCAAGGGACCCTGTTATCCATGTTTAAAGTGCAGACCTTGCAGATCTCTCCCACTGGTACTTTCCTGACAGTGTTTTGGACAGCAGCAGTGTATTTATCTTTACTGCCTGTCTGTATGTCTGACTGGCCTAGCTGGGCGGTGTGGGAGGTAAACGTTTGTTAATTTGACCTCCAGGTAACATATGCCCAGTCTGAACATATGTTACCCATAACTGCTGTAAAGTAACCTAGTTATGTACATGTGTATATCTACAATGACATATATATTTCTTTTGTGTATGTGTATATATCAATAACTGTTGTATGTGTATATCTATATCTATATATATATATATATATATATATATATATATATATATATATATATATTATTTATTTATTTTATTTTACATTTGTTAACCAGGAAATTCCGACTGGACCAGGTCCATTTTCAGCGGAGGCCCGGGGAGAAAAGCTCCAACATCAAGTTATACAAATACAGTACATCCAGCATAATACACAAAACAGGTTACATCATGTATGCTGAGCATAGTAATATAACAAGAATTAATAAAAACACTCCAGGTAAAAGATATAGAACATGGGTAAAAAGACAATGTCAGTCATACTTTGGTAAGAAAAGAAAATATATCAAGTAAGATTCTACAGTCAAAAGTACCCTTTCAGATGACCAAGCCTACAGGGGATCAGAGCTCCAGCATGTGATCAGAGAGGAATTTGGGGAGTTAATAGTATGGGTAGGGTTATGTGATACAAGGGCATAACCATGTACTAAGAAGGTGCGATTTGAGGGAGTTTTTGAATATGGATGTGGAGGGGGCAGTGGACACAGATAGGGGAAGAGAGTTCCAATTTCTGGCAACGGTGTGGGAGTAGAGCGCTTTCCCTGCATTATTGTTAGCCTTGGTGATGGAGAGGAGAGATTTTTCACTGGATCTTAGGTATCGGTTTGTAGTATAGATAGTAAGTAGGTTGGATAATGAGGGTTTTTTCAGGATATTTGAGAATATTGTAGGCTGTGCCCAGCTGGTGATAGTTAAGTAGCTGTGGTAGCTCAAGCCATTTTAGTTCTTTTAGTGCAGCACAGTGATGGGTTCTATAGGTTGAGTTAGTAGCAAACTTGGCTATTTTATTGTAGCATGATTCTAGTTTGTCTAGGTCACATTGTCTGATTTGGGTAAAGATTGGTGCTGCGTATACTAGAGTTGAGAGGAGGTGGCTTTGTGCAAGAGTGACTCTTGCTTTTTGTGAGAGAAAGGACTTATGCCTGTATAGGGAGCCTAGTTTTTTTGTGTACTAGTTTTATGGTATGTGAGATGTGAACATCAAAGTGGAGATTATTGTCTATTTCAATGCCCAGAAGTTTGGTGTGGTTAGAAGGGAGATGGTGGTGCCGTCATTAGAGGTTATGGTAAAGGAGAGGGTTTTTTGATCTATTAGGGTAAATAGTAGCAGTTTTGTCTTTTTGGGATTTAGAATTAGTTGGATCCCAGATATCCATTTTTCTACTGAGATAAAGGTATCTTGAGTGAGTGTACGTAGGGTGGTGGGAGATGAGGCGGAGCAGATCAGAGTTGAATCATCTGCATATTGTATGAATGTGGCATGTTGTGTAGAGCATTTGAGGTTATTTGTGAAAATAGAGAACAACAGCGGGCCCAGTATAGAGCCCTGTGGGACTCCTATGGTGGTTGGAAGTTGTGTAGACAGAGTTCCTTTCCACTGGACTGATTGTTGCCTGTCAGACAAGTAGCTTCTGAACCAGGCTATAGTAGAGGAGGTGAAGGATAATGATGTTAGTGAGTCTAGTAGAATGGAGTGGGAGACCATATCAAATGCTTTTGAGAGGTCTAGGAAAATGTCTGATACATATTTGTTATCATTCCTGTGAAGGTTTATATAATTAGTGAAAGATAAAAGGGCTGTGGTAGTGCTGTGATGTGGACGGAAACCGTGTTGTGTGGTAGATAGTAGATTGTGTGTGTTAAGAAATGTCATCACTTGCAAGTGGATGCATTTCTCAAGAATTTTGGATAAGGGGCAAAGGATGGCAATAGGTCGGTAGTTGGAGAATTCATAAGAATTACCTCCTTTATGGAGAGGAATGATGCGAGATACTTTCCAGAGTTTGGGTATGTAGGATTCTAGTATGGAGCGGTTGATAAGGATGGAGACAGGATATGATAAGGAGTCACTAGCCATTTTTAGGTATGCAGCAGGTATGTTATCAGCTGCTAATGTGGTTGGCTTTAGTTTTAGGAGGAGTTTTTTGATAGTTGAGGTGGGCACTGGTGATAGGCTGAAAGAGGGGGTGGTGTGGAATAGGTTATGTTGTGACTGAGGTAGACTGTTTTTGGTTATTTGACTGGACAGGGCCAAGATGGACTTAGTAAAATGGTTATTAAATTGAGAAGCTGTGTCTAGGGTATTGTTAGTAGAGATGGGTGCTGGGGTTGTGGTTTTGCCTGGCTTTAGTAGGGAGTTAATGGCATGCCAGAATTTTTGTGGACTATTTGAATATTTCCTTTGGGCGCTAAGAAAATAGTTTTGTTTGTTTATTTTGGATTCAGCCTTGGCTTTGTTTCTAAGCTGTTGATAGTATTGTCTGGAGCTAGGGGTTTTGTCAGTTTTCCAGATTTTTCAGGCTTTATCTCTAGCTTTTAGTAAGGCTCTGGTGTCTCTATTTAGCCAGGGTGCGTAGTTGGCTTTAACTCTGATCTTTCTGCTGGGAGCTAGACTATTAAGGATGTTAGAGAAGGTTGTATTGAAGTAGTCTACTGCCTGGTCTAACCCGAGTGTCCGTAGTGGTTCCCAGTTGCAGTGGCTTAGGACAGTATTTAGGTATCGTGGGGTAAGGTTAAGGTCATCTCGTACAAATTTGTAGACTACTGGTTTGGGGTGATTGGAGTGTTTCTGGAGTAGGAAGGTGGGGAGATGATAACTTAAGTCATCTGGGAGGCAGCCTACTGTATAGTTTTGTTTGGGATAGTTGGTTAGTGTCCAGTCCAGTATGGATTCTCTCTTTGTTTTCTCATCTATTCTAGTTGGTTCTTTAATTAGTTGAGAGAACCCATATAGATTGATATGTGTAGAGGGGCTGCTGGAGTTACAGGTTGCCCAGTCAGTGTTAAGGTCTCCTAGTAGGATCATTTCCTGAGGTAGATTGTCCTTTGTCCAGTGTAGGATGTCTTCTATTATGAGCGAGTTGTTGCCTGGAGGTATATAGCAGCATATTATATTAATCTTCTTGGTGTTTCTTATGGATAGGACAGAAAACAGGACTTCAGCAGTTTGAAAAGTGGGTGGTGTGGTGTGCAGGAGCTGGAGGTTAAGGGTGTTTTTAAAGAGAATGGCTATTCCTCCTCCTTTCCTGTTTGTTCTATCAGATCTAAGTGTATTATACCCTGGGGGAAGAAAGACTTCATCTTGGATACTGGGTGTAAGCCAATATATATATATTTGTGCATGTGTGTGTGCGTGTGTGTGTGTGTGTGTGTGTGTGTGTGTGTGTGTGTGTGTGTATATATATATATGTGTGTGTGTGTGTGTGTGTGTGTGTGTGTGTGTGTGTGTGTGTGTGTGTGTGTGTATATATATATATATATATATATATATATATATATATATATATATATATATATATATATATATATATATATACACATCTGTGTGTCCGTTAACCAATACATTTCCTGGACATACCCACTTACACATGCGTATTGGGTTTTATCTCTGCTTCAACAGCATACTATTGCCTTAGTCATTATGACACCGACACTTCACTCCGGTTAACTTGTAATCAGTATACAGCACATTATACAGTGGACAGATGTCGCACTTTTTTTCATGTCTGGAGTACCGCTGATAAGTGTGATGTGATACAGTGTCATTTGACCTATTTCTCATCTGCACAGCCTATTATTCCTGCTACTGTATTTGTTTCTATGCACATTCATATTATTTATGTTAATAAATGGAGTGCTTGTGTTACAGAGACTGTACGTCAACATATTGATGTCTGCATGTAGTTGTGTCTTTCGGCTTTTCCCGGTTTGGGGTTGCCACAGCAGAACTCTGGTCCACTAATGGTTGGCAGATAGGTTTTATGTGCCGAGATGCCAGCCCTGACGCACAACCTCCAACAACGGTATGCCCATTCACGCATGTCTCCACGCAGAAGACGCTCTAGCTGGGAATCGCACCTATGTACTAGCTGACCTACACGGGCCGCTCCATTGCAACTGGCGCAACCAACCCTGGCACTCTTGTGTCCATAATCTCATAGCCATAGTTTCTCCAGCCTACCCGTGTTGAGTTTCCACGCATAACAGCCATTATCCACCTGATATCGCAGCCATGATACACCTTTGCACATTGCCCTCTCCAGAACATTGGGGCCCTACACACATTTTGTACCACCTCGTGTATTCACAGGGTCTTCCTCCATTTATAATTGCACATACGTGCCTTTCCTGGTGTTATGGTTTACGAACAATTTGCGGGTTACAAGTGTACGTGGTCACAACATGAACTACATTCCGTCTGTGTATAATGTTGATGTAGCACTTCAACGATATTATGGCCACTGGTATAACCCTGCCTCTGGTCTGAATAGCAGTGCTCTACTCACTCTTGTGCAGCTTTATCTGACATACGCTGCAAGCACTTTATAATACCTTAGTTGCTCTAGATTCCCTTCACAACGCTTATGTATGCTTTCGTCTTTTGGCGTTCATTTTATATATATATATATATATATATATATATATATATATATATATATATATATAAATTGCATATTTCTTTTATGTCTGTGGATATTTATCTATACACACATATATCTATCTATATATATATATACATATATATATATATATATATATATATATATATATATATATATATACACACACACACACACACACATATATATATATATATATATATATATATATATATATATATATATATATATATAAAGTTACATCTGTAAAAAACAACATACATTTGCTATGCTGAAAGCTGCTTACACCCGCGCAGGCACACTTGCATCTCCTTATTGTGAGTTACATATGTTTACTGCCACTTCTTTGTGCTTACATGTGCCTTATTCCTTATGACAGTACCACTTTGATTGATGGAATCCAGTTAACGGCCCCATGTGAAACACGCGTTCACCTTTACATGTTTAAATGTTGGCTTTACAGCACAGAGGCATTCATTACACAAAAAAACTGATATGTGCTATAGTCGTACTTGAACAGGGAATGTCTTTACGTTAGGCGGATGCTCTAACCACTACACTATTGGTGTTCTGCCTCATTTATATGTATACCCATGGTTCATAGCTACCCTAACGTATGCCTCACCGCTTCACTTACACAGCAGGCATCCATTCTCCTGCTGGGAAAACCGCAGTACTACACTTGTGACATTCCCTATTCCCTACTGCTCTGGACCTGTGCTGCATGTTTACTCACTCCAAGGATATTCAGAACTCCAACGCTTATAGTCCTGGCACATACGTATGTTTGATTGTCAGGGTGTTAATGTGCTGGTCCAGGTTTAGGCTTGTCCGACTGGTGACTGTACCTGTTCAAATGTCAGATGTAGCACATGGGCAGATTTGGTCCCGATTTTAACATTCTACCTGTGTTTACAGACGCAGGGGTTTGGGCACCTCTGACCACATTATTAGGTCGGCACTACATAATATAGGGTGGGGGGTGGTTCCACTACATGATACAGGGTGGGGGGTTTTCCACTGGTGTTTCCCTTCACATTTGACTATTTCATTCATTCATATATACTATGAATATTATTCTGGACATCACTTATGACTTCACTACAGATATGCAATAGTCCTGTCAACAAATGTTACAATTGGTTGGTGTACATATGTGTACGGACCTCTGTGATACTCGGGGACTAATTTCAACAGTGACAGGGCCAAGGCAATGACAAATCAGGGACAATCATGGACACTTCTACAATATTAGTACTATTAACTTGGAACGTGTTGACAGATTCGGAGACATATGTATTACTACTTAATTTTCTGCAGTTAAATGCATCTATTACTCTTAATTCTTGTCATTTGTCATTCTCATTCAGCACCTTTCCTCCAAAGGTCACTGGCTTTGTGAGTGATTAAGAGGCTGGCTAGTTATTGTGCCAATGCTCTGACCATTGGTAGGGTTGCCACATTTTCATATGTACAGGATGGGATATATTCTGGAGACACCAGATTGTTTAGGCCAACACATACCCACGGTCAGTGCAGGGTTTAGAACATTCAATATTTTCCTAGCTGAGAGCCTATTCCTTTAGCACTTTAGTTGCTTATTGTGTTTCTCGTACGAATTACGTATTTTATATCCAGACATGGCTGCTTTAGGCAACTGTTACATGAAGTATGGTACATAGTTATTTCCTACAATCACAGGACATTTGCCATTGTATCATTCTTGGTCAGGACACACCTACCCAAACAGTGACTGTCCCTCACACAGTGGGTCAGTGCCTTAATTACCCTATTTCCAAGTGCCACTATGTGAATGTGTACAATATATTCTCTCGATTATTCATGTGGGGAGACATGCGTCACGGACAGGTGTTTGATCCTAGGTACTAGGTTCTGCATGACCGTCTAGGGCTGAACAGTCTCATGCACCACTACTGCACATTCAACTTGTGTCCAGATGTCTACAGGAATGGACATCATGTCGTGATACCAAGTCTGATGTTTACACAGGTTACTTATCCCATGAGGGATATCCAAAAATTGAACAAGACCAGTACCGTCCATTCTTTTAGATTTACGAAAATGTGTTAGGGTTTTACATGCAAGGGATACATAGCTTGCAATCCTGACACTGCCTAGGGTGACACTGCCTACTACATATGAGTAGTGGTCACTATGTGTAGATATGGCTGTGCCAAGCTAGTAGGCCGAGTATGGCTGGATTTGGTGGACGTTCAGGTATGGGGGTGGGTTGTGTGCTGTGGAGGGGATGATGGGTATTCAATTATGCATCCAGGTATGTTGCATTTGGATGGCCCAGTTCCAGCCAGACCATTCTGTGGGTATGTGCCGGTGATGTTTCTGTACATGCGTATCGCACATTTTAGTATTCATATGTTTGTGTGATTGTGTTCTACAGTATGGCCTGTCAGGTTGTACTGCAGATGTGTATACTTGTTCTTTGTGTTTCTTTCTGATTCACCAGCTGCTCCCTCATACACCTCCATTTCACCTATTCTGCATCCAACACAGTCTTGCCTTTGTGGATTATACCATTACCCCCCCCCCACACACACATATTCCTGACACTCCATCCATCCCTTCTTTGGTTGATGGCCCATGACACGGTCAAGGGAACACATTGCATACACTACATATGTCAGGTACCTGTATGGTTGTGTGGACTACCCTGGCATGTTTCACCTTCCACATGCTGTACATCACGCACATAGGTACATGCCCATACTTAACTTTCATGACAAGGTTGGTACACCCGGGTAATACCCGTTCAGCTGTGACACATCCTGACAAGAACGGCTTGGGCCGCATATGGGCAGATTTTGGCCGACTGCTCTGACCATTGGTAGGGTTGCCACCTTTTCATATGTCCAGGATGGGATATATTCTGGACACAAATCAGATTTTACAGGACAACACATACCCACGGTCAGTACTACGGATAATACTTTTGTTTTCTGCCTACATGTTAGCTTATTGTTGTAGCAGTTTATATGCTCCTTCTGTTTTGTTTTCTTGCTTATTCTATTTCTTGTCACGTGTGGTATGTTACATGCGGACATACTTATTGTATGTGACTATTACATGCGATGTGGGATATAATTCTGTCATACGGTCGCTGGATATTTAAGTTTATAATGGTTTTGTTATGGACACAACTGCCCAGCTGTGTACTATCCCTCACAATGTGGGACAGCTGGTAACCCTGACCATTGGGCTAGACGTAGCTATTGGCGGCGCACTAACATGATGCGTTTCACTTCCACTTGGTATAACTATCTACACTGCATTAGAATACGGGCACACGGTTTTCAATGTCATTTGTTCGAGGGATGGAGACTCGATATTCCCTAATGTGCATTTGTGTTTGCTTCTTAATTTTGTGTTTGCAAGAACTGTCTTGCATGCTTTGCATAAATTTCAGTATCCACGGACACTGACAGGTGTGATTACTATTGCAGGCCAATTGTTATATTCAAGCATTTTAGGTTGCACGTCGACAGCCGACATTTCCACGCCTCTGTGAGGCACTTCGACACGCCCTATGCACTCGTGCTCATTTCCTATGCATGTGGCTGTGGCGGCAGCGTGCCTTCATTAATATGCATTTGGCACTACTGCGCAATCTACATGCCACATGGTCGGCACAAGCCTAATGCCGGCCTTGCGCCGAGCTTCATGAATCCTGGGCATGGTCTTTATGTGTGCAGATCGACTCAGGAAAAGCAAAAGGTATTATTGCTCAATGCTAGAAGTATCAACAAGTTACAACACTGGCACCATGCTGAAATGGTGGAACCTGGAAAAAAGCCAAAAAAAAAGTCCAAAACCACTGGAGAAGAGTGAATTTGGAAAATCACTTTTCTCCTTAAAATTTCTGTGTAGCCATTGATAGCAGTGGGAGTAGCTTCACCTCATCACTGATATTCTGTCCTGCCTTATGTAAGTGGTACATTTTGGGTTATTTCTGCTTATCTGAGCTTTGCTCCAGCTAAGATCTACCTGAAATCAACTGGACATATAAGTGAATATAAGTACACTTGTATCTGCTCTTTTTCATATAGTTCTGCATTTCATTTATTTATTTGTGTTTCTCACTGAATATTAACTCAACTGAAAGTTGTGGCTGTGTCTCTACAGTTAGTTTCCAACCCACCCTTCCTGTTCTTGTTCTGGTGTTAATGTTGGTGGCTTTGAAATTGCCCGCCCCTCTTGAAAATTTGTATTTGGATACTCCTTTTGGGCCCATCTCATTTGCTCACTCATCTGAGTGCAGTGAGATCATATTCTGATTTCAGACACTCCTACTATGTACAAAGAGAGCATTTTGGATGGACAACCCCTGTAGCCTCTTAATCCTGCTCTGTTCTTGCCCTAAAAAAAAAAAATTATAAAATATATGCATATTTTATTCAGCTGCTCTTACTGTAATTGTCTTAGTTGTTCTGCGTGCTGTTATCTGTTCAGTCGCTCTTACTCTGCACTTATTACTGCTTGTTAGTAGCCTTCTGATTTACTGCCTTCTGTGCTTGTTTTTTAGTCATTTGTTAATTTAATTGCATTTATTTAAACTGTATTTGCCATAATATTGCTACACCCTCAAGTGTACTAGCCTGCACTGCAATTTGAATTGTATTTACTGCTGTTTTAGCTGCTTTTCTGTAAAAAAAAAATCTAAGCTTATTTCCTACCTTTCCTGTAACTAGTCTAGTCCAGATACAGACTTTCTGTTCACCTGTGAGAAAGGGGAGCTTTGAGCAGCCTATCTGTGCTTGGAGGAGTGGTTCCAGCCCAGACGTTAGTAGTTTATTGGCCATTTTGGGCTAATTTCTATCTCTTTCATTTCCCTGCTATAAAAAATGTGTTTTCATGGTTTGGTATGACCCTGACCCTGAGTAGCATCCTGCCCTCACCAAGAATGATACCTCAGTATAAAGAAAAATGATCAATTTCAACAATTGTCTAAGCCTCTGGTGTCATACAAAGGGGATCCAGTGTTTGTCAGCCTGGGATGACATGGTCAACAAGCCACGTTGCTTCACAAGAGATGGCTGGCACCTGTCACCTCTAGGCTTTTGAATACTGGCCAAGGCTCTTGTTGCCACCATAGTGCCTTTTTGAGGCAAGGCTCAAAAATCAAACCCACCTCCGTAAACAGCACAATTACAAAACTGAAGGTTATACTACTCAATGCCAGGAGTTTAAATCTCAAAATGCATGTGCTCGAAGCACTCCTCAGTATGGAGAACATCAACATCTGTGCAGTAACTGAAACCTGGTTCAAGGCTCCAGGGAGCACTCCAGCACTACTGGGCTACAACTCATACCACACATTTTGGCCACAGAACACAGACCAAAACACAAAAGGAGGGGGTGTATCCATATTCATCAAGGATACCTACAATTCCATGTTAGTGGTGCAGCATGATACCTCTGAGATCATCCATGTGCAACTAACATTGGGCATATCTGCAATGCAAATTGTGGCCTGCTACAGATCACCCTCCATGACCCAGGACCACCACTCCACCTTTCTGGAGACACTGGAAAACATGAAGGTCCTACCGAACACCCTGATATTGGGCGATTTCAATTACCCTACCATTAACTGGGAAAACTACTGGAGTGCAAACTCCCAAGCCCAGTGCTTCCTGGAATTCATCAACTCAAATGCCCTGGATCAGCTGGTAAATTTCCCTACCAGATGTGAAAACATATTAGACCTGGTCATCACAAACATGGGCGACAGGTGTTCCACACCGGAAGTCAAACCGTCACTGGTTAGATCAGACCATAAACTAATCACTCTGGATGCCCACACCCCACCACCACCCCAACTAAGGAAACCACAGTAAAAAACTTTTCTAAAGCAAACTTCACCTTACTTAAGACATAGGCGGTAAGTTTCACAGCCCCCACGCTAAAGGATAACGCTGCTCAAGATGAAGAAACCTTTACAAATGCACTCTATGGGCACCTACAAGGATGCAGGGATCATGCCATCCCTAGCACAACCAAGACTCACTCCTCTAAGAGAAGGAAACCAGTCTGGTGGACCCCTGCCATAAACAGGCTATACAATAGAAGGAGGAAACTAGTTCAGAAAAAAGCAAATCCCAAGAAGGAAAGACATCCCTGATCAGTATCAGTAAGAAATTAAGGTCCCTCATAAAATCATCCAAGGCTTACTTCAAAAGAAAAATAGCCAAGGATTCAAAAGATAACCACTAACCCTTCTTTAGCTATGTCAAGAATCTAAGTGGCAACTCACGGATATGCACTTAACAAGTGCAAAATAACACAAAATATACCGAACCTACAGATATTGCCAACATCCTGGCAGATAAATTCAGTGCAAACTTCATCCCCCTCTCACCCCAAAGGGTCCACAACAATACCAGAAAAGTGTAGTGTCCCAGAAATCACAGACGCACAGGTGAAAATAGCCCTTTCAAAAGCCAAAAACACAGTATCAATGGGGCCAGATGGTGTCCCAGGCTGCGTCTTGCATGAACTACAGAACAAACTAACCCCCCACCTAAACACGCTGTTCAACCTCAGCCTCTCCACAGGCTACGTGCCCATAGAATGGTGCACAGTAATGGTTATTCCACTCCACAAAGGAGAGGCCACAACTGACCCTGGTAACTATTGCCCCGTAAGCCTGACTAGCCTGGTCTGCAAGGCTATGGAGCACATCATCATGGAACTCATTAACAAAGACATTGGGAACTTCCAAACACTTGACCTGATCCAGTTCAGCTTTGTTAAGGGCAGATCATGCCTACTAAACCTGGTTGACTTCTTCGAGACAGTCACCAAGGCCATAGACAAGGGAAAGGTTGTTCACACAGCCTACCTTGACCTCGCCAAGGCTTTCAACACGATTCCCCACTCGGGTATTACAGAAAAACTCACCAGCCTGAACATAAACCCCTACGTCACGAGATGGGTTGCCAATTGGCTTACAGACAGAACTCGCACGGTAAGAATAGCAGGCTCCAGGTCCAACTCTAAATCAGTCACAAGTGGTGTCCCACAAGGCTTGGTCCTGGGACCCCTGCTGTTCAGCATATACTTCTCAGAAGTACAGGCAAACACAAGAGGATTATGGCTATCCAAGTTCGCCAATGACTGCAAACTGGGAGCCATAATTGACTCTCTGGCTGACATGGACATCCTCCAAAAGGGCCTTACTGAGATGGACACCTGGTGTCAAAGTCATGGCCTCAAGCTAAATGCCAAAAAATGCATAGTCATCTCGTTTGGGAAAAACACCCACGAATTACCACATAGGTGGCAACCCCCTTATTACAGAAGAGGTAATAAGATATCTGGGGACCCAGGTATATAGTAATCTGCCAAAGTAGTTAGGAAATCCTTCTATGTGGCCCATCTAATTACTAAAGGGTTCGCATCTAGAAATAAAGAGGTTATAGTGCCCCTCTACTCATCACTCATCAGAACCATCATAGAGTGCAATGCCCCATTTGGGATGTACCTCATAAGACACTTCCAACAGTTGAAGAGACCACAAAAGTACCTCACCAAGAGGATTACTGGCCTCAAACATATGTCCTATGCAGCCCGACTGAAAACACTCCGGCTGTACTCAGTGGCATATCGCTTACTCAGAGGTGATCTCAGCCTGACTTACAAAGCCATGTCCAACTCAGAATTGATGGATATGCTCCACCTAAAGAAATACACGTCACTGCGAGCCATGTGCTCTAGTGAGCTAAACCTCACCACAACAATATATAGAACATGCTGGAGGGATAGATTCCTGTCACAGAGATTCCCCATGCTTTGGAACAAAATTCCAAACTACATTAGGCAGAGCCCCTCACTAACACTCTTCAAGAGAAACCTTGATGAGTGGATGGCTAACAGAAAATATACCCCTGGGATCACTTCATTGACTGTGCTTGACAGAGGATCATTTAATTAATCAATGGGGCGGCAAAAGCCGACACACTCTGGCTAGCCTTATAAATGCCCTCGGGCAGATAGCCTAGTACCTACCTATGAACCTAAAATGTCTTTTTGCAGGATGACAAGCACCCTACATGCCCCAGACCTATATATACTGAGTCCAAGATTGTCATACCTCTGAGAAAAGAGAAAGTTCAGAGTAATGGCATCCTGGACTTAGTATATGTTAGTCCAATCTTTCGCCATTCACTCTGTGTATTTTGGGACTTCTTCTAGTGGGTTATGACATTTTATATGGTTAACAACTGGCTTCCTGGAAGCACTCCTCACCCTGGAGAATGCAGATATCTGTGCAGTTATGAAGACATGGTTCAAAACCACAGAAAGCACTCCAGCAGTGCAAGGCTATAATGCCTTTCACATATTCCGACCACCCACTGCACTTGAAAGGACAAAAGGTGGAGGTGTATCCATCTACATAAAGGATAAGCACACCTCATACTGGTCAAACAATATGATATGTTTGAGTTACTCCACATCCGATTAAGCATAAGAAAAATCCCTTACCATATCCTTGCTAGTTATAGGTCCCCCAACATGAACCAGGAAAACCATGTCTCATACCTAAATTTACTAGAATCACTTACTCCAATACCATACTCATGGGTAATTTCAACGGCCTCACTATTTACTGGGAAGCCTACACAGCCACTAATATGCAGGCTCAAAGATTTATAGACTTTGTCAATTCACATGCCCTGGAACAGCTAGTCTGCACATCCACTATGGGTACAGATATCCCAGATCAAGTATTCACAAACATGGGGGAATGTTGCATCCCCCTCCAAGTATAAATTCCTGACTGGTTAGATCAGATCCCAAAGTGATCTCCCTTAAAATAACTATAAAACCAGAAGCCCTCCCACCTATCCCCAAAACCTTTATGAACTTTTCAAAGGAAAACTATCTCCTATTAACTGATGGCATAGCTTATCTCCAAGTTCCCCCAAAGCCAGAAAATACAGAAACCTATGCAGAGGTGTATACAAAATTCCTGTATGGCAATGTAAACAACTGCATAGAAACAGCAGTACCAAACAAAAATAAGCTTTGGACAAACTGCAAAAACAAGCCACCCTGGTGGATCCCTGGTATAAATAGGACGTACAACAAAAGAAAAAAGAAAATCCTATCTAGAAGTAAGAGAGAATATGCATAACACAGCAAAAACTCCCTCATTAGTCCAAACAAGAAAATCGGTCAAGTCCTCAAAAGTAAATTTTGAGGCAAAACTAGCCTCCCAAACTAAGGATAACCATAAGTAATTTTTCAGTTATGTCTGCGATCTTAAGAGCAACATCCAATAAATGTGTGGAGTTAGTTGTAGATGGCATCACCTATACCCAGCCAGAATACATAGCAAATCTACTGTCTGATAAATTCAGATCAAATTTCACCTCCCTATCACCTCAGGTTACCCCCCCAAAAATACCCTCCACCATTCCTCTGACAGTCATCACAAAAGAACAGCTCACCACTGCTCTCTCTAAAGCTCAAAACACAGCTTCAATGAGAAATGACAATATCCCAGGATGCCTCTTAAATAACTTGAAACAGGACCTATCAGGCACACTAGAATCCCTATTTAACCACAGCCTCCAGAGTGGCTTTGTCCCTGTGGAGTGGAGGACAGCAACAATCATCCCTCAGCTTAAAGGGGGACCATCAACAGACACAGGAAATTACAGACCCATAAGTTTGACTAGTCATATATGCAAGGTCATGTAAAGAATAATCCTGGACCTGATAAATAACAACATAAGGAACTTTCAAACACTGGACCCAACCCAATTCAGCTTTGTCAATGGCACATCAAGCCTGCTGACTTAAGAAAGTCACTAGGGCCATGGATGAGGGCAAAACAGTGACTACTGCTGACCCTGACCTGGCTAAGGTATTTGACACAATGTCCCACTCTGGTACTATAGATAAACTCAGAAAACTGGGTATAAACCCCTATATCACCAGATGGATAGCCAGGTGGCTCATGGACAGGCCACATGTTGTTAGAGTGGGAGAATCCAGATCCAGCAAGAGGCCCGTTACTAGTGGTGTATCAGAGGGCTCACTGGTGGGACCTCTGCTATTCAGAATATGCTTCTCTGAAGGCAAAGGTAATATAGAAGGCCTCTGGCTGACTAAGTTTGCTGATGACTGCAAGTTGGGGGCAATCACTGAATCACCCAATGATGTAAATATCCTCCAGAAGGTTCTGACTCAGACAAATGATTGGTGCCAGAGCCATGGCCTAAATCTAAATGGAAAAAAAAAGAATAATCATAGTCTTTGGGAAGTCAAATAACTTTGCAAGTAGCAACATTAATAGCACACCCCTAAGAGTGGATTTAGAGGAGAGAGAGATCTAGATACACAGACAGATAGTAGCCTGAACTTTGACAAACATATGTTCACAGCGGTGAGGAAGTCCTATGTGGCACAGCTTGTAAGTAAAGGCATGGCATGCAGAACCAAGGAAGTTATAGTCCCACTGTACTCGGCCCTCATCAGACCAATAATCAAGTACAATGCACTTTTCGGCATGTATTTGACCAGGCACTTGCAACAGCTAGAGTGGTCTTAGAGTTACCTTACAAAGAAGTACAGGACGTAAACAAAATATCCTATGCAGATTGATTAAAAACCTTATCCCTTTACTTTGACTCCTACCCAATATTAAAGAAGAGATCTATGTATAACCTACAAGGCACTCTCAACTCCAGCCATGATGAAACTGCTATACATTCGCAAAGCAAACTGTATGAGGGCCACCCGATCTAGGAATCTAAACCTGGTTTGTGACATGAACAAAACATTCTGGAGAGACAGATACATGTCTCAGAGACTACCCCTCTTCTAGAACAAGCTTTCTATTCACGTAAAGCAGAGGCCTTCTCTGATCCTCTTTAAACCCAGTTTGGATCACTAGGTGGGGAATCATAAAATAACTCCTGTGGTTGTGCTCATGCCCCTTATGGACATGGACAGACTGTAAAATACTCAGAGGCATAGGCACAAACCTAAGCCATTCTCTAGCCCTTAGGAATCAAAAACGGGGTAAAATCCAGATAATAATGGTTAGGCTTGCAAGGGCTCTTGAGTCATTAGCCTGTTAATCTCCTATGAACCTATGAACCAAGCTAAACCATAAATATACCACCAGTGTTGGAACTGTCTTCACTTTTATTCATTTTTTGACAGTATCTCAAATTTTTGGAACGAATACAACCTAGAGGTTTCACTGGTGATGAAGGCCCAGATTTACTTAAGAAATGTATCTGAAACATCTAGAAATCTGAAAACGTCTGCTGTTATGGGAAATGTTTCATTTTATGCTTATATTTAAATCTGGTATGACTACTGTGAAGAATTTTCTTTGCTATAGTATTGAAGTATCAGACAACAGAAGAAGTCAGTTTTATTATATGCTGCTGAGCACAAATATATAACTTTAGGAAAAATTTACCATGCAGAAAAAACAATGAATAACACACTTCAACAGTTGGTTAGCTTCATAAATAGTCATGTTAGTCCAAACCAAAAACAGTAGTGCAGCAATTCAGGTTTAGCTCTTGCAAGAGGAAGGCTAATTAATCTACTACTAAGTATGCTAGAGAATGTTAGTTTAGAACTGTAATCATACAAGAACTGTCATGAGATAAAATGGTCTTTGGAATGAATTGTAATATTCAGAGAAAGTCTCTGTTGAAAAATATTTAACATTAAAAAAACAAACAAAAAATGATAATAAAAAATAATGGAAATGATCCAGGCATGGCAGGCAGCACAAAATGTGCATTGCATATGAACAAATATGGAAAAGAAGTTTCTAGCAGAAAGATAAATTCATGTTTGTATCACTGTGTCTGCAAGACTTCCTAATTCCTTTCATACTCTGCTAGAGCCATTATAGGAAAACCTAATAATATTTACCCATATGGAACATGATCTAGCAGTAATAGCCATGAGCTCTAAGAAAAACTACACAACTCTACAAACACTCTAACAAAATCTGTTGGTTCAGAGCTAATTCTCAAAAACAAGGACACTACTGACTGCCCATTAGAAAGGCTAACTAACTACCCATAAAGGAAAAAGACAGACTCATACTAGACAAGGAAAGAGACAGCCTCATACTAGGCTCCCTAATCTTTGACCTCCTTCATCTTGATACTCCCATGTCACTGTCCTCTAAATTCTTTCTTGTAACACCAACCTACAGCCTGAGGACTGAATCCCTATCCAGGACAGCTCTGCATATACCTAGGGCCAAGTTTAACTGATCAAACCATGGCTTCTCTGCTAGACCCTAAACTTTGTCATGAACTCCCCTGGAATTCCCCCAATCCTAAAAGATAGTCCTACATACATCAAATTCAGACTAGAATTTAAAGGATACTTGAAGAAATAAAGCCAGTGCAAATTCACATTTGCAGGCCATATAACCTAAAACATCCATCATTCATGTATCTGCCTTCATATCAAACTGTTCTCTTTACCAGTAATTGGTCAAAAACCTCTATATATGTACGCAACTTTCTTCAAAGTGCATCTTTGCACTTTTTTATAACAGATAGATAGTATATATATATATATATATATATATATATATATATATATATATATATGTGTGTGTGTGTGTGTGTGTGTGTGTGTGTGTGTATAGCATGGATTCACTTTAGAAGCTTGAAATACTGAAAAATCGAAATTCAGTATTTCGAGCCCATAAAATGGAAAGCTCAGAAGTGCGAAATTCAAAACCTCGAATATTGGCAGTTTTGAATTTCACGCTTCTGAGGTTTCATTGTGGTTATGGATTCAGGTAAGTGTGTGTGTGTGTGTGTGTGTGTGTGTGTGTGTGTGTGTGTGTGTGTGTGTGTGTGTGTGTGTGTCTGTGTGTGTTAAAGGTTTTGGGTAGAGGCTGTGGTGTGTGTCAGTGTGTTTTGTTGCTGTGATGTGTGCAAGGAGAATGTAGCTTGTGTGGTGGTGTTTTGTGTGTGTTTGTGTATAGTGTGATCTCAGAGTGATAATATTTAAGTAGGGGGGTATGGGGGACACAGCCCCCTGCATTGGGGGGGTGCAGGGGGACTTGCCCACCTGCTTTTATGTAGTAGAGAGCTTGTGTTTGTGTCTGTGGAGGATGGTGTGTGTGTGTGTGTGTGTGTGTGTGTGTGTGTGTGTGTGTGTATGTGTGTGCAGTGTGTGTGTGTGTGTGTGTGTGTGTATGTGTGTGTGTGTATGTGTGTGCAGTAGAAGCACAAAATTCAAAATCTCTGGTGTGCGAGATTTTGAATTTCGCGGTTCTGAGTTTTCTTGGTTTCAAAAATTCGACTTTATAGCTTCGAAATACTGAATTTCGATATTTCAGTATTTCGAGGATATAAAGTGAATCCGTATATGTGTGTGTGTGTGTGTGTGTGTGTGTGTGTGTGTGTGTGTGTGTATGTGTGTGTGTGTGTGTGTGTGTGTGTGTGTATACTGAAATTGAACACAACACCCAAATCTCAATGTTTATAATGTCGACTACAAAATGCTGACTACGAAAACATCAATAGAAATGATGATAGCATTAAAGGATATAAAGTGTCCAACAAATTATCCCCCAAGATACAATTGTTTGCTGATGACCTACTAATAACTTCTAATAGTATTGAAAATTTAATAGATCACCTATTACATAATCAAGACTTGTTTGGAAATCATCTGTGGTCTAAAATACAATCACAATAAAACTCAAGCACTTCTAGTGAATAAAAATATTATTATGAAACTTAGATCAAAAAGAGACATAAACTGAGAGGGCACGCATATTAAATACCTAGATATCATTAATTATAAAAAAAATCACTCACATCTAATTATCAACTTATAAACTCAACTACAAGCCTAACTGACTGTTGGAACAGACTGTTCTTCGCATGTGAAGACAGACTAATTTTAACCAAAAATGATACAGTTACCTAAAATCTTATTCACTGGCCAAGCTCTATTAATTCCCCCACCTGTCAAAATTAAACAGAAAATTAGTAACTTATTGCTCAACTTCCTTTGGTATCCCCCCAAAAAACAAGAATTTCTCTTCTTTGGCACCCCACAAGCTGGGATGAAGGAGGTATAGGGTTTCTAAATATTGATTTTTATTTAAACTCTGCATTTATTAACATAGATTTGCTTTGGAATAATACTTCTTATACAGCATATTGGAGATCAATACATGAAACCTTACTTCTTAATAGTAATAGGACATTGCTTGAACCATATACTCAAATACATACCAACATCTTTATATGGATTTAAAAAATATACATTCAAAGTGAAAGGTCAAAACTTGTTCTTACACCTCTTTTAAACCAAATATTGCTGTTGCTTAAAACGCTTATGTTTTCTAATCAGTTAATTAAGAATTTATTAATAATTATGCTTCCTATTGCCTACACAAATGAATGTTTGATATCTTTTAATACTTAGAAAATATTAGAATTTAAGAAAGGTGAATTGGAATCAATTTCTCTCAGCTAGTAAAATAAGTTCTGCAGACTATTCGATCAGCAGATATAATTTGCAAAATTGCAATTGGCTGGACATCTAAACTTGTAAGGATTTTATACATATTAAGCTCATAACCTCATTAGAGGCATACAGTAAGAGTAACCTAAAAATCTTGGATTTTATCTCAACAACTATTAATAGCTCACCCAAGAACACTTCATACATATCTGTTAATAATAAAATTCTCACAAATGATTTTGGCAAATCAGATACTTGTTTTTGGAATTATTAAAGTGAAGTTAATAAACAAGTATTCTCAGAAAAAAGTAAAAAAACCTTTGTTTACAGTCGATGAAGGAATCCACATCTTCCCTCTTCTGGCATGTATACACATGGACATTTTTACATAGATGTTTTTTCACCCCACATAGACTAGCAATAATGTACAAGAAAGATGAAATGAAATGCTGGAGATGTGGACACCCTGATGCTGACTGGAGACATTTGGTTGTTAATTGTAAAATAATTTCCCCATTTTGGTTAGAATTTAAATATCTTTGTAAAGCTCTATGGAATGACAACTGTATAATTTCTGACTCCCTTATCCTTTTCAATGTTCCTGTTCCTAAAGTCATTCCTAAAAACCAAACATTTTTACTATGGTCTATCCTCTCTATAGCAAGGAAAATTGTTACTAAAATTAGAAATCCCAACCTACTCCTGTCTTTAAAGTTGAGTTTATTCATCTCATGAAATACAGTTGTAAGAATGAGAGTGGTACTATAAAAGCAAGGGCTAACAACACAACTCATCATTTAATTGCTTGAACAAAGTTATCTAATCTGTTACAGAAATATTAAGTGTTTTCCTATGTATATTGCTTGTTTTAATTGTTTGTTCTTGTTACTATACTGTTAAATTATTGTGTCATAAAATGAATAAAAACATTTTGGAAAAAAAAACACTGATAGACTACTAAGCATGAGCCGATCAACAATCTCATTGCATGCAAATCTTAACATTAAAAAAACATTTTTACATGTCACCCAGCTAATTATATATACAAGATTCAAGATCACACAATCTCAGTAAGGGAAAGGGCATATTTCCCTACCCCAACAACTGTGCGATCTCGCATACCTGTCGATCATCTGTGTATTAGTTAAAATTTTGCTGGCTAAACAGATGTCGACCAAAGGTAGAGTTGACCAACTTCAGTCAATCATATATATATATATATATATATATATATATATATATATATATATATATATATATATATATATATAGATAGATAGCAGTTATGTTTTTGTAATAATCATGCATGTTAATGCCTGCAATTTCTTATCAGATGCTATGTATTTAATGATGCCCTTTCATATCACTGTTGCAGTATACAAAACAGAAGATATTTCCTGCCCCAGCCTGATGCTGGGCCAGTATACAAATGCCTGCTAATGTTGTATGCACCATACATGACATTTATGCTCCCTGCACAGAACATAGGGCATAAAAGGGACATATGGATACAACTACACATAACGTATTTGTTGCCTTTTCGAATGTTAATTTTACTAGTTGATCCAAACACCTTGTTGCTGTGCTAAATACTTAGCTACCAAATAAGTGCTTCTTTGGGTTTTTTTTTTTTTACTTTTCTTGGTCTTTTATTTTATTTTGTTACCTAGAGTTCATGCCATCCAAGAAGGGAAAATGTCAGTATGGGAGGCAAATTCCTCATAAGGATCATCACCAACAGTGTCTTTTTTGTTTGAGTGCTTCCCACGACCATAACTCTTGTAGTATCTGTAAAGCATTTTTGCCTAAGACAGTTAGAAGCCGTTTGTCTTCCATGGCCATTTATCTTGAAAACCAATGGCTTAAACAGTCCGGGATACCATGGCAGAATCCTTTAGCCCTGAGATACTCCCACTAGGTAAGAAGAAGGCCAAAAAGTCTCGGCTGGATTTTTTAGCTGTCCAACCTCCACAACATGTCCCTCTAGAAGCAGGTAGTAGTTCTGTAGGCTGTTCAGTGCTTACATTGGTTTCCTCTGCTGTGACCCTGTTGAAGCCAGGCATGGATCCATCTTTCCACATATCCTCTAAGGCTTTCCTGCCATCTGCTCAGGAGGTCAAGGGGGAACTGTGGTTGATTATCTCAGAGGTTCCTATAGGGATTCCACAGATACTGGTCAGGGAGGAGGTTCCAGGATCTCTTATTGAATCTCTCCAAGGGTCAGAATGTTTGTATTTGTTAGGGCTGATGTTCTCTCTAAGAAAAGACAAAAACTGAAGCATGTTTCAGCCTGTCCTATGGATCCTCAAAGGGAATGACAGGAATTCACTCAGGGCTTGTTTTTTGCCTTAATGGCCTTAAGGCATCCTCAAGGGGTTTGCTACCTGCTCCTCCTGGAATTTCTACCCCTTCTAAATTGCTTAGGGAATCAGATTCCTTGGATGAGGATTCAGTGCGAGCTGAGCGGCCTTTGCTCTATTCATCACAGATGCCGTCACCTTTGGCTTATGGTTTTGATGAGGAGGAGTCTGTTAGGCCTGAGTCTTTTGGGGACAGATTGCTAGGATGATGGAATACTTTAAGTGGGATTCTTCTCAAGTGACTGATATTTAGAAGAAAATATTATGAGTTGCTTCAGGTGGATACTCCTCAACCATCGGCAGTTCCTCCTGTGTTGCCTGCCTTGTTAGATACTTTCATTGCTGCTTCCAAGTCTCCTGATTTTCAGCCTCCTGTTCCTAAGAAACATAATAGGTCCTATAAGGTTCCTGAGGATTGTCTATTTTTATTTAAATGTCCTTCTGCTGATCCTGCTGTGGTGTCAGTCTCTTCTGACAAGCCTTCCAAACTTTTGCCTTTTAATAAGGATAGTAGGGCAATGGAGAGGATTGGTAAGAAAGTTTACATTGCTTCTACTTTGGCCTTTAGGGCTATTAATTACCAGACCCACATGACCTGGTATGCTCTGGTCTTGATTGCTCAGGCTTGTCAGGTTATTTCTGACCTCCCTGATTCTGAAGGCAAATTTTCTGCCTTATCTATTTTAGGTTGTACTTCTTAAGTGGCTCACCACTCTATCAAGTGTAGCTATGATGCTGCTGATGCCTCTTCTAGGGCTGCAGCTTTTGGGTCTGTCAGGAGGCATTATTCTTGGCTTCATCTTCAGTCTCTGCTGAGGACCTTAAGGCCAAGCTGTTGGATGCTTCCTTGGATAATAAACATCTTTTTGGGACTGCTGCTGCTGACATGTTTAAGTCTCTTCAAGAGAAAGGCAAATCCTTGCAGGACCTTAAACATATTTTTGTCTCTCCTATCCCAGAGTTCCAAAGGAATTATCCTTCTAGGTCTGATTTTGCTTGCATGCAACCCGACCAGGCCTCCAAGGGCAGGAAGAAAGAGAAATGCGCCATCTCTGCTAAGACTTCTTAGGTTTGTGTGGGCCAGAAGCCTCCTTTATCTAATAAGCCTGCTTCTCTTTGGCAGTTCTCCTCCCTTCTTTTACACCAGGTTCCTTTGTTCCTTCAGCTTTCCCTTTGTCTTCCACAGTGGAGTCTCATCACTTCAGACTCTTGGGTTCTTTCAATCATCAATCAAGGTTACTTCATGGTATGGAAGACTCTCTCTCCTTTTTTGGGGATTCCTCAACCTCCTCTAGAGCAACTTCCTCATTTCCCAGGGGTTCTAGGGTCCCTGGTGAACCAAGAGACCATTCGACCTGTCCCCACTTCCTAAGTGGGAAAGGGTTTATATTCTAGGATGTTCCTGGTTACTCGGAAGGAGGGCACTTTGAGACCTATTCTGGATCTCTCCCGGTACAACACCTTTCTCAAGATCCCTTCTTTTTGGATGCTTACTCTTCAAACCCTGTTTCTTCTTTTATTACCCCAGTCTTTTCTGGTGTCCTTGGATCTGAAAGATGCTTACCTTCATATCCCTATTCACCCTCTTTTCAGGAAGATTTTACTTTTCTCTGTGTCTTCCTTTCATTTTCAGTTCCCTACTTTGCCCTTTGGCCTCTCTGCTGCCCCAAGGGTATTCACAAAATGCCTAGCTCCTGTAACTGCTTTCTGCAAGCTCCAAGGCATTCAGATTTTTCCTTATCTAGATGACCTGTTGCTTCAAGCACTTCTCCCTGTCTCCTGTTACTGGATCTGAAGTTCACCATCTCTCTTCTTCAAAGTATGGGGTTTACTTTCAACTTACAAAAGTCCGTCCTGACTCTCTCTCATGATCATGTATATCTGGGATGCAAGATTCAGACAGTGCCAATGTTGGCCTCTCTTCCACCTCCAAAGGTTTTGTCACTGGCAGCCTTCTTTCAGTCTCCTCTTCCTCTGGCTGTCATGCCAGTCAGAGAGTTTCTTTGGGCCCTGGGATTCATGGCCTCTTCTATTCCAGTGATCCCTCTTGCCAGACTGCATATGTGGAAGCTTCACTGGTACCTCAAGTCAGTTTGGATGCAGCACTGTCACCCTCTGGATTTCAGTGCACCTCTCCTTCCTTGTCTAAAGAAGGAATTCAAGTAGTGGATTCAACAGCTTGCTCTCAACCCAGGCCGGCCCTTTCAGCCTACAGTCCCTTCTCAACAACTGTTCACCGATGCCTCAGACATGGGCTGGAGGGCTACTTTTGGTCACCTGAAACTTCAGGGTCTCTGGCCTCCCCATCAGAAGTCAGACCATGTCAGCATCAAAGAGGTGAGAGCTCTGATTCTGGCCATTCAAGTTTTTCACCCCATGTTCTGTCCTGGCCCCTTGAAGGTGTACACAGACAATACTACAGTGATGTGGTATCTCAACAAGTAGGAAGGCATAAAATCTTACCTCCTCTGCAGGATGGCTCTTCAGGCTTGGGAAGTGGCTCTCAGCTACCAGTTAACTCTTCAGGCAGTATCCATTCCTTCAGAACACAATCTAGTGACAGACTCACTGAGCAGGTCCAAAGCACAGGCTCATGAATGGATGCTTCACAGAGACATGTTTCTGGACATTGTCCATCGGTGGGGTATTCCTCTTGTAGATCTTCTTGCCTCCCATCTGAACAGTTGGCTTCATCTCTTCTATTCCACAGTGCCATGCCATCTGGTGTGGAAGATGGACGGCCTTTCTTTTCCTTGGAAAGGGATGTTTCTTTATGTTTTCTCTCCTCTTCCTCTGCTTCCAAGAGCCCTACAGAATAGTTATCTAGACTCCTAAAAAATCTTGCTAGTGACTTCCATTTGGCCAAGACAGTACTGGTTCCCCCTCTTAAAGCATCTGGCCAGGGGCAATCACCACAAGTTACCTCACCAGTTGGATTTTCTCACATGGGACAAGGGGTCTCTCATCCATCCTCATTTGTCCACTCCTCAACTGACACTGTGGGTGATAGGGTTTTGATCCCTTTCAAGCACCTTTTTTCTGTGGATGTGCTCAGAGTTTTACAGGAGGCAAGAAAACCCTCAACCAGAGAATCTTATATGTCCAAATGGAAAAGATTTTCTGTCTGGTGCCTTGTAACTAGGACCCTTTTTCAGTTGGGATCCCTCTGGTCTTCACTTATTTTTGTGAGTTGATCCAGTTTGGCCTGGCCTGTCAGCCATTTTCGCTTTTCTGCCCTTGAATCCTCTTTTGACTTCTCATTTTGAGGTCAAACAATTTCTTGAAGGTGTCTTGTATATTAGGTCTCCAAGGAAACCTATCCTTCCTCCTTGGAACCTTAATTTTGTTTTGGAAAAATGGACTCAAGCTCCTTTTGAGCTTGCAGTTTCAGATTCTCTGCAACATTGTACCAAGAAGACTGTTTTGTTGCTGACTCTTACTTCTATTCAAAGGGTATCTGAGCTCCAGGCCCTTATGGCCATTCCTCCTTTTTTGTTTTTTCACAGGGGAGGGAGCCCCTTTGTACCAATACTTCTTTTATGTCCAAGGTAGTAACTGAGTTGTCCTTGAATCAGTTGGTAAAACTCCTTTCCTTTTTCCCTTCTCCTCAGTCTGCTAGTGAGAGGGTCCTGCATACCTTGGATTTGCTCAAACAGTTCAGGTAATATTTGGATAAAACTAAGGCCATTCATATGTCTGATCAGCTTTTTGTTTCCTTTCACCCTGAGACCTTGGGTTTGGCTGTTTCTAAGCAAACCATCTCCTCCTTGATATCTAAGGCCATTTCCTTTTGTTACTCTTTTCATGGCAAAACTCTGTCTACTTCTGTTATAGCTCATTCCACTAGGGCAGTTGCCTCTTCTGGTGCCTTCTTCAAGTGGTTGGACACCAATTCCATCCTTGAAGTTGCTACTTGGTCTGCAGCACATACCTTTACTAGCATTATAAGTTGGATATGGTTTCTAGGGCTAGAGGATGTTTTGCTGAAAACATTTTATGTGGGTTTCTTGAGGGCTCTTCTCAGCCTTTCACCTCCCATTCTGTTTCTTGACCTTTTTTACTCTCCCTTCTGTTTTGGATACTGCAACAGTGATATAGAAGGACGTAGTACAGTTGTGTAAAATCTTACCATAACAGTAGATGTCCTTCTCTTCACTGTTGCAGTATTCACTCCCTCTCTCCAACCCCCTATTGTTTGTTCCGGTGTTTGTTTTAGAGTCCCTTCTTGCTGAGGGTTCCCCTTTTTACTTCTGCATTTTTTCCTTCCGGATGTTCATGGCATCCTTTGTCCTATGGAGACTGTTTTCTTCTGGGGCAATTCAGTTATGGGTAGTTGCTTCAGTATGTCCATTTTATGCCCTATATTCTCTGTGAGGGCAGCATAAATGTGATTTACCATGCATACAAGATCATTAGGCTTTTGTATACTGGCCAAGCATTGGGCTGCCCTGGGTTTGAGATCAATTCTGTTTTGCATTCTGCAACAGTGATGAGAAGGACATCTACCGTTATCTTAAGATTTTACACAACTGTACTTTCTCATGTATAGCATACTGTTTCTCTGCAACCTGGACTGAGCCTGAAAGTGGTCATTGATGATCAGTGCCCTACCGCAACAAAAATAAATAAATAAATAAATAAATCCATGATTTTAGTGAAAATGAGCACATCTGAACATGTTTTATCTACCTTAGTTATATGAATTTATATTTCTGCAAATGTCTATACTAAAAAAAGCAGTACATGATGTCACTATGTCAAAGTCGATGGAATAACCAAAAATAATATCATATTATAACACTATGAAGAAGTGCTTTTGTTGTGGGGGGCTTCTCCTTGTACCTCTATACCTCTTTAAGTATATGTAACAAAACATAGCTTTCCAAACCTTGGGTAAAAGAGAAATATAACTTTACTTATACATAACAAAACCTCATAACTTTGGGGAGGAGGGAAATATCACTTTAAAACCTAGACATCAAAACTTCAGAGAGGAAGGAATTGCAAGTATTCTTTTCAAGCCTGCAGTTTCAAAGTTGTTATAAATTAATTTGGGGCTTTGGAGACACAGCCTTTCATATCAGTCAGTGCAGGGCTTTTCCTCAGCAAAAGCACTGTCCACTTTTTTAAAAGAGTTTGTTATCATTGTTGGTATACTTTGTTTAAAGGACAGCAATGAGATATTATTTGCTTCTGCTCAACATTCCAGCAACTTCCGTCCCTACAACCTGATCCTGCTTTAGGAAATGTGCAGTGCAGCTAAAATAAATTATGATGTCAACTGTTTTTCTCCTAAACCACAATTCCGTTCCGTAGTGTTTTGCTAACACTTTTAGAAACAAGTTATCGCAATGTAGAAAAGCTTGTGGCAGTCTCTTTAAATCCTGATGCCAGGATTGCTACAAACCAGCAGTAGTTGTCTGTAAGATCCTGCTGTCAAACTGACATCAGCACTACCATTTTGCATGCAATTAAAAATAAGCAATGACCCACCCCTATTGTGATGTCAGAGCTCAGCTGTCCATCCCTGCCAGTCTGCAAAACATTCTGTGGAACCCCCATTTTGTTGCTACTGTATCTCATGAGTTACTTCGTATCGACGGACTACTTGCAAACCTAGTTTCTTCTTCTGCATTCCCGTGTTTTGAGAAGGTGCGTTTTAAAAAGTATTTGTCCTATCTTTATTTGAGTTAAATGCGCGCTCCACTGGCTCTAAACTGTGCTGATTTTCACAGAATGACTCCAGTATTTAGTCATATATTTAGACCGTTTTCCATTAATTGTGCTTTCTAGCAAATCAGTGGCAAATATTTAACGTCTATAGTTAGAAACTGCTGAGGATGTGTTTATATTCACACTGTATTGCGTTCGGTAATTGCAGGCTAATGCAGCACTTATCATTACAGCAAATTTGTAAGTTAGCTAGGAAAATATATTCAATGTCCATACTGTTAGGTGATTTTATCCAGACCTGTTGTTCTAGGAGTTTTACGTGGTCATTTGTCTGCTTTGTTGATGTATATAGTTTTTTTACTTTGTGTACCTTGCATGCTGCTGGTCTACTCGCACTATGTGCTTTAATACAGATGTTTCTCAATTCCATTTGAGTTTTTTTTTTTTTTTTGAAAACAGAAATGCGGAAACGGGGAAAAGCACATGGTGCGAGTTCACCGTGTAACAGAAAACTGTACTTTCTCTGGAAAAGCAATGCACTTGGACAGTGCATTCTGTTTATGAATTCATTGCTTACTGTCACCACAATGGTAATCATGTTTTTGGCCAGCGGTTACCTGCTCATACCTCTAAACTGTACTGATTCTGGCAGAATTTTTTTATTTTCCAATTCTGTTTTCTTTGTCCGATTACTGCGGTGGTGCAGCGGTAGCGTTGCTGCCTCACAGCAAGAGGTTCTCCCGTTCGATTCTCGGCTGGAGTGCGGGGGGTGCCTTCTGTGTGGAGTCTGCATGTCCTCCCCGCGGTTGGGTGGGCATTCGAAAGACATGTGTAAATGGGTGTGCCTTCATTGAACATCGAGCTGGCACCTTGGCGTTCATGAAAATCTACTGCCAATCATTACGGACCGGAGTTCCGCTGTGACGACCCCACCCGGGAAAAGACAAACAACAACAACATGCATTTTATAAGGCAATTGTTGATGACTGAAGTAGTAAGCAAGAGGAAAAGTTTAGTTTCACACTGCATGGCCATCGCTAACTGAATGGCAATGTAAAATGTATTCTGTATACCATAATAGTATGAGCAATATATAAAAACTGGCGTTATTGAGGGTTGTTTGGTGCCCCTGTTATTTCCTGCTGTTCTGTAGATTCTCAAGAGGTTTAGAGGTTTTATATTTTTTTTGTGTGCTCTTATATATATATATATATATATATATATATATATATATATATATGTATATATATATATAGGTTCATAGGTTCATACTAGGCTATCTGCCCTAGGGCATTTATAAGCCTAGCCAGAGTGTGTTTGGCTTTCACCACCCATTTTAAATTAATTTTGCTATGCCCTTTTTCGAGGTTAGTATACTGTGCCTCTGTCTAACAGTGACACAGAAGTGATACCCAGGGTAAACCTACAGTCTCCCATCCACTCATCAAGATTCCTCTTGAAGAGAGTCAATGAGGGACTCTGCCTAACCTGGACTGGGATTTTATTCCAGAGTGAAGGGAGCCTCTGGGTTATGAATCTGTCCCTCCAGCATGTCCTATTTATTTCAGTGCTGAGGTTCAAGTCTCTTGAGCGCGTAGCTCAATGGGATTTGGATTTTCTGAGGTGCAGCATGTCCATTAATTTCGGGTTGGACATGGCTTTATATGTCAGGCACAGATCGCCTCTGAGCAGGCGGTATGCCACTGAGTAGAGCTGGAGCTTCTTTAACCGGGCAGCATATGGCATCTGTTTGAGCCCTTTGATCCTCTTGGTGAGGTACTTTTGCGGTCTTTCCAGTTGCTGCAGGTGTCTGGTAAGGTACATCCCAAAAGGGGCACTGTACTCAATTATGGGCCTGATGAGGGATGAGTAAAGAGGCACGATGACCTCCCCTGATCTAGATGTGAATCTCTTCATGATTAGGTGGGCTATATAAAATGTTTTTCTAACCACTTTGGCCATGTGGTTGTCAGATGAGAGATTGCTATCAACTTGGGTCCCCAGGTTCCTAATTACTTCTTCTGTACTTAATGGATTACCACCTATGTGGTAATTTGTGGGCACTTTGTTTTTGCCAAAGGGGATGACTATACACTTTTTGGCGTTTAGCTTGAGGCCATGGCTCTGGCACCAGTTGTCTGTTTCTGTGAGGCCCTTTTGGAGGATGCTTGTATCGGCTGGAGAGTTGATTATGGCACCCAGTTAGCAGTCATCTGCGAACTTGGTCAGCCACAGTCCTTTCCGTGTTGGCCTGTACCTCCGAGAAATATATACCGAACAAGAGGGGTCCCAGGACTGAGCCTTGTGAGATGCCACTTGTAACTGGTTTGGAGTCTGACATGGCTCCAGCAATTCTAACCATGTGGGTTCTGTCCTTGAGCCAGTTTGCAACCCATCTAGTGACATAGGGGTTTATATTTAAGCTGGTGAGCTTATCTATAATGCCCGAGTGGGGTATTGTATTGAAGGCTTTTGCAAGGTCCAGGTAGGCTGTGCGGACCACCTTCCCCTCGTCAATGGCCTTGGTGACTGTTTCAAAGAAATCAACCAGGTTTAAGAGGCAGGATCTGCCCTTAACAAAGCCGAACTGGGTAGGATCCAGTGTCTGTAGGTCCCCAATATCTTTATTTATGAGGTCCATGATGATCCTTATATATATATATATATATATATATATATATATATATATATATGGGTATATATATATATATATATATATATATATATATGTACACACACACACACACACACACACACACACACACACACACACACACACACACACACATTTTTTTCTTCTTTTTTTTTTTGCAATGTGCAACTCCCCAGATGCCAGTCAACTCGCTCCCAGAGCTGGATCCAGCAGTATGGCATAAATAGTCTCCTAGGGGGAAGGGTCCCACTCTGGCCAGGAGGCTTAAACTATTAGTTAAATATGTCTAAAAAGTAAATAATAAAATGAACTTATGTTACAAGAAAAGGTGTGTGTGTGTGTGTGTGTGTGTGTGTGTGTGTGTGTGTGTGTGTGTGTGTGTGTGTGTGTATGTGTGTGTGTGTGACAGACTGAAATTTACAATAGATATTTTTGTATTCGAGAGTAAGTGTATGTGTGTATATGAAAGTATGAATACACGTGTATGCAACTTGTGTACCGATGAAAGATCTTACTCAAGTGAGCATTCAAGATAAGAGTGTATTGTGTGAATGTTCCTGCTCTTAATCATGTTGACAGTGTTTTGTCTAGGGCATGTGAATGTTTAATACTTGTTATAATAGCCTGTGTCAAAATTTTCCTTCTACAAGTTATTCATCTGCTTCCCGTTCCAGTTCAAGTAGCCTTTGTATGAGCAGGACAGGTAGAGTCTGTGTGGCTAACCACTTACATAAGTTATAAAAGGAAAGCTGATTGATCTGTCATCATATGGTCACCACAAATAAACATCATTAATGGCTGCAGAGACAGTATATGACTCTTTTGACTATTAAGTGTACAAGGACACAGGTTTTACAAAGTCAAACATATAGTTTTACCTTTAGTGAGCTGTACCTAGCCAGTGCACATTATTACGTTCTTTTAACCATATAGCCTTGAAGAAAAGCAGATCAGCAGCAGCCTCTGGTCTTTAGGTATGCTTTTTTAGTTACTTATGTACATAGATAAAATGCTAAAACACTCCATTCGACCTTTTACCTGACTGTCACAGGTGTTCCCTCATACAGTTCAATCATATCTTTGCTGGACATCCTTGCATCCTTTCGCACTCTTCTTGTCTCTCACAAATGTTCTTCACATAATCAGTTACTTCTTTCCTGCACATAAACCACCATAACCTGCTGTCTTTGACCCTCTCTGCAAATGAAACTACTTTGGTTTCTGCACTGATGTCCTTTTCTCCTCTTCTCTCTCACAGTGTGAATTCTACCACCCATCTCAAGCACTTTATCTCCATCTCCTCTAATTTACCTCACTGCTCTGCCTTCACTGCCAAGGTTTCTGTACCGTACAGATGTAGTGATTGTATCTCTGTTTGGTACACTTTCCTTTCAGTGTCTTTGACATTCTTGTGTCACACAACCCCCTGTGCCAGTTGGCAACAGATCTTCTGCTTCTAGCTTTGACTTTCTCATTCAGACTTCTCTTCTCCTCAACCACCCCTCCCAATCTCTTGAAGTCCTTACCCCATTCTTCTGCTTTTCCTTGTATCTCCACTTTCAGCTTCTTCCGCTTTCCCCCATTTACTGCCATGGCAACTGTCTTATTTGTACTCAGTTTCAGTCCATGTGCCTCCAGTTTTGAATGCCATTGACCTATCATTTTCTGAAGTTCTTGCTCAGGATCTACTTGTCATGTTGTCCACATACCACAACTTTGTTGATCTGCCCCATGTAACCTCTTTACTAATGTAGTTCATCACCAATATGAACAGAGGTAGGCTCAGAACTAAGCCCTGATGCACATGTGCATTAAGAACTATAATACTTACCTTATAGCTTTAGGACACCTTAGGAAACCTTGTAAACTGCAGTAGCCTGACATTTGAACAAGTAACCCTTGTAAAAATTCCCCAAATTGTATACTGTTTGGTCTGTCTTTCCTGCTAAACATAAGTGAAATTACAGTGCTGAGTGCAAGTAACATTAAAATTAAAGTACTGAGTGCAAATAACATTATAGTGCTGAGTGTAGATTTTAGGCCCTTACATTCAACTTACCTGTGGTGTGGTGTCTTGAGTCAATCAGGGTATTCCCTGTAACCACTCCTACTGCCTTCTCTTTTCCCCCACCCCCTCTTTCCTCAAACAGGTTAAACTGCTACAATTCAGTACAGGCATCATTTTCAAATCTAGGTGCTTAGGATTTCCCTCTCTCTTCCCCCCTTGGCTGACCTGGTGTGACTTAGTGTAAGTTTCTTCATTGTATGGATCTTTTACTGTTTTTTGTGTAACTGAATGACCTGCTGCTAAATTCTGATTCTGCACAGACTGCACTATTTTTTTGCAGAGGCTCTATAAGTAGCTAGTGACTTTACTGGATTTCTGTGGTAATATTTGTGTTTAAACTGAACCTGTACCTAGAGAAAGTGTATAATCAGAGCTCTTACTTGCTGCATGTGTTTTTAATGTTTAAATTGCACACACACATTGAATAAGTGCTTTTATGACCTGAATAACTTGGGCTAGCTATACCTGAAGTGCTTTTACTGGCAATTTTCCAGTTGCACAGTTGTGAATAATTGATTTAGTTTTTCTGGTATATCTTTAAAATCTGGCAAGTGTTTATTTACTGCATTGCTCTCTTGCTTATGTTTCTTAGCTATAAATCTTAGTTCATTCTAAAGTGTGCTACTTTACCCCCCCACCACCATTAAACCTTTCTGAATGTATTATTATAAAATAACTGCCTGTTGTTGCCATCATGCTTACCATAGAATCACTGCTTTTCTCTTTTCCTAGATTGAAGTCTACAGTTCCCTACAAAACAGAGTCTACAGGACTGCAATTGGTCACCATAACAAAATCAGTTTCTCTCAGCATTTAAGCAGAGTAGGTTGCACACAAAAATATTTTGTTAAGCTTTCACTTACAGTGCTGTGCAATTAAGCAGGTCACCATTTTGATCAGCCATAGGGCTCTTTTTTCTACTTGAGTGTTTGCCTCCTTCCCCTGTAACTTACGTTAACTGACTCTTACATTAAGAACTGTAATACTTACCATATAGCTTTAGGACACCTTAGGAAACCTTGTAAACTGCAATAGCCCCACTACTTTCGCCCTCGCTACGCTCAGGCTCTCTTCGCTCCCCTCCCTGAACCCAATTCCCTCTCGCCCCCAGTACCTCTAAATTTATAGTACTATAGCCACTCCCCCACTTTCTAGATCCTATCTGCTTTCATCTGGGATAATTCCTCCCACCCCCATTCTTCCACCTACATTTTAATAGCACCTATTAGCTTTCATCTGGCATTCTCCCATCCCTCTTCCAGTACCTTTACCTCACCACTCTATCTTCTGGTGTTGCATCACCAGGTAAAACAGTTCCTTAACTCACTAGCTGAATCACAGATAATGATATACTCCTTTTTACTACCCCTCTTGTTCGCACCATACCTCCTTACCTTGTATGAAAATCAGTTTCTCATGGGATTTCAGGTCCCAAAAGGCCATACTATCACCCCAGCTGTAAATCCTCCCACCTTCAACCATACTTACAGTACCAGGTCCTATCCAACATCTTGTTCAGTCTATCAACATCTCAACCCTAGATCCAAACACTACCACAAACTAATAAACAAATTCCTGAAGTTCATCACCAATTATAGACTTAACCTAATACTTGCTGGTGATATTCACCCCAACCCTGGCCTACCCACTTCAGATACACATACCCCCTCTACTTGCAATCTAAGCTACAAACCTACAATTAATAGGCCAACTAACTCTCTCCTAGCCTGTCATCTCAATATTAGAAGCATTAATAACAAGGTACATGAATTGCTTGCACTTCTGGATGTCCATTCCCCTGAGATTTTCTGTTTATCTGAAACCTGGTTAAAACCTAACACTACAGACAATGAAGTGTTACCACCTGGGTACAACATACACAGGCTGGATTGTGCTTCAAGGAAGGGGGATGGGGTAGCTGTACTCAATAAATCTGAGTTGAATGTCACCATAGATGTAATACAACCACCTCAGATTAATAACGGGGAGATTCTTGCCACCAAATTGTAACTTAATAAAATAAATGCATTAATATCATCTGTATGTACATTCCCCCAGGTAACAATACATCTACACTTGAAGATATCCTGCACTGGCTATCATGTCACTACCCCCAAGAAACCCTACTACTTGGAGACTTTAACATCGACTGGGGCACCTGTTCCTCAGAATCCCCAACCACCCATATTAACCTGCATGCATTTACACAAATCATATCCACCCCTACCAGGATAGGTAAACCCAACCAAAAAGAAAGCATACTTGACTGGGTGCTCATAAATAGTCACCCCCAACTGTACACCTCTGGTACCCTCCCTGATGGCCTAATTGATCACCTTCTTACATATGTAATTAAGCACAAAGCCATTAATTCCCAACAACCCTTACTCAGAAAGGTTAGAAACAATATAAACTTTGACCCTGCCAAATTCCAACAAGAACTAAACTCATGTAATTGGTCTATTCTAAAACACCTCCCCTTAGAGGAAGCAGTAGCATACTTTAACAACAAATTCCTTGAGATCCTTGATTTGCATGCACCTGTTTGTTCAAGGGGAACAAAGGCAAAAACGGCGCCATGGCTTTCCAAAGAGTCTAAATTCAAAATTACCCTTAGAAACAAAGCATGAGCTTTATGGCATTCTTCTAAAGACCCCCAAGATCACATTAAATACAGGCAATCCAGGAGCGAAACTAAAAAATCAATTTTACAAGACAAAAAACAATACTACTGTAATTTACAGACAGTAAATCAAAATAACCCTCAGAAGTTTTGGGCAGGTTTAAATAATCTACTACATCCTGGACAAACTTCAATGCCAATCCCTGCTGCTACTATTGATAAAACCCCTGAAGATGTTTCTGACAGTTTTAACCAAATCTTTACTGAGACAATTCAAGCCCTAGCTAGCCAACTACGTCCTAGCTCCCCTGGTCCTGAAAGTAGCACCCCTAGAATCCTACTTTCATTCAGCTTCCAACCAGTCGCCACATCACTTATCCATACCTTTATCAAAAAATTAAAACCCACTACACTTTTTGCTGATCATCTCCCTGCCGAGTACCTACAAAAATCAGCTGATGCTATTGCTTACCTCATCTCAATACTAATCAATTGAACCATAGTAGAAGCTAAAATTCCTACCATCTGGAAAATATCCTATGTAATCCCACTTCACAAAGGAGGCAGCTCTACTGAATTCTCCAATTATAGGCCAATAGCTATACTCTCTCCACTTGCAAAGATTATGGAAAAATGTATTCATAGACAACTCATGCAACACCTAATCCAGAATCACCTTATGGCAGACACTCAGCATGGCTTCTGTCCTCATCACAGCACTACTTCAGCTCTCCTAGCCTTTACCAATACCATAAACCATAATCACAACAATAATTATATATCCTCAGCCCTCTTCTTGGATCTTTCCAAGGCATTCGATATGGTTGATCACCAACTTTTAATTCCCACCCTGCAAACATTCTGTCTAGATACTAGAGCCCTTCAATGGTTTCAATCCTACCTGAATGGTCGACAGCAGGCTGTCCTCTGGCAGAACAAACTCTCTAACCTTCTACCTAACACCCTTGGAGTATCACAAGGCTCTATACTAGGGCCTTTGCTGTTCTCCATCTTCATTAACGACCTTTATACTGTCATCCCAAAAGTCAGCTGTATCCAATATGCTGATGACTCTACCCTGATTTGCTCGGCCACATCTCCAATAGAGTTATGGTCAGCTACCCAGACCACCTTTAATACAATAGAAAACTGGCTTTCTGAACGTCGTCTGATCCTAAATCCCAAAAAAACTAAAATGCTGTTATTTTCACCAACATGTAAGTCTACCGCTTTCACCTTTACCATAAATTCAAATGATGGCATAATAATCTCCCCTGACCCCTTTACAAACTATTAGGTGTCATCATAGATAATAATCTAAAATTCGACCTACATGTTAACCAAACTATCAAAACCATCAATAAAAAACTAGGGTCACTTTACAGAATAAAAGCCTTCCTAACCCCTCCAGCTAAAATTGCCATAGCTCGCTCTCACCTTCTTTCAACCCTTCTGTATGCATCCCCTCTACTCTTGAATTTAAACAAGACTGTCCTTAACAAACTCTCAATTTGCTACAACCACATTGCCAGGTTTGCCACTGGGCTGCCTTTTAGATTATTGTCTATGATCATTGCATCAATCTAAATCAGCTTGGGTGGCTTGAACTACCTAGCCTAATCCAGTATAACCAATTGATTATGGCCTATAAAATCCTCTATAATCCGGACTATAATCCTGCACTTAAAAATATTATCACCCCCTATAACAATCCTAGACCGCTTCGATCCTCTAACAAACTACTAATTCAGACTAGCAAAATTAATAACACAGCCGGTGACTCTCTCTTTGCAAACTCTGTAAGTAGATCCTAGAACTCTCTTCCAGCTGATATTACCTTACTTTCCACCTTAGGTCAATTTAAAACTAGACTCAAACAACATTTGTCATTTAACTGGCTATGTCAATGTATCAAACCTGGCTAACTCTTTCTAGAATGTGTAAAAATCTGTTAACCAGTTTACTGTGTAATTTAATTTAATCCTGACTTACACTCGGGAAAAACTCTAACCTGGGGAACTTGTTTAACTTGCTTACTTATGTAATCTCTGTAAATAGTCTGTTTGTAATATGTAATGCTGGTGTTATGTAATGCTGTATCTGCTTACCCTTGGAGCTTTTCTCCCCGGGCCTCCGCTGAAAATGGACATGCATCCAGTTGGACTATCCCAGTCAACAAATGTAAAATAAAAATAAAAAAATAAATACTCCCACTGGGAAGCCTCTCTTAGTCTGAACACAGTGGGGAGGGAGACAGATTGATGGGGCAGTGTAGTTTTCTTACTTTAGTCACTTAAATGTAATTCACTTAAGTTTTATAACTTAACCAAATAGTCCATCAGATTACATAACTCTTCATGCAACAAACAAAACAAGTGCAACTCCTCATCAATTCAGGAAGGAAGTTAACCTCAGTATAGGCCAAAAAAAAATCCAGAGGACTTACAATGCTCCTTTCTCAGCATCTTTTTTCCAGCTATACTTCTCAAATAGTGTAAAATGTTTAGACTCATATAAGCTCACTCATAGTCCAGATTTGTGCAAAACGTAAGAATCGAATGTCAGATGACCGTACCCCTATATTATGCCATGTTATGGTTATAAGTGACATGAGCTGAAAATAATGTGCAGCTGTTTCACATTAACTCAGAAACAGACAAAAAGTATGATAGTTTCCTTAAAAAATTGGTGTAGAGCATGCCTCTCAAATTGTCCCTGATTTTTAGGGACAGCCCTGATTTTGACTCAGATTTTAGCTCTGTCTCTCTTAATCCCTCCTAAAAGTGTTGACTTTTGGAGATAAGATGGTGAATTATTCTTAGCATGACAGGAATTACAGGTATAGACGTTTTACTTCAGAAAATGTTTTAACTCATATTCTCTTATTCTCTGTCTCAAGTTAATAGCCCTGGATCATCCCTGATTGAGAGTTATGTGATAGAAGATTATGGCTATTAGCAGTTAATGACGTACTTCCTGCGGTACATGGTTTGATTCCCTTAGCCTTCACTGGTCCGCTGTTTGAACTTGACCAAGTTACTTAACCAGAGGGTGCTTTTGGGTAATTTGGAATTTGAGCTAGGTTCATTAATGTTTTCCCCGACTGAAAGCTTAGTAACTACCTACACACACACAAATGCACATGCACGCATGCAGGCACACACACACACACACACACACACACACACACACACACACACACACACACACACACACACACACACAGTGCGAGTGTGTATGTATATACATATATACATATAATGCATAGCTCTATCATATATGTATATATATATATATATATATATATATATATATATATATATATATATATATATATGTGCATGTGTGTGTGTGTGTGTGTGTGTGTGTGTGTGTGTGAATGTATGTATGTATGTATATGTATGTGTATATATATATATATATATATATATATATATATATACACACACACACACACACACACACACACACACATACACACCCTGCTGAGTTGCAGAGTTTGTTACAACCAGACTATCAGGTCTGCAGCTTTTGTTACAGCCTGCTGAGTTTGTTATTGAACAAAAAACATTATTTGGGATTATCTGAGCTTCACTCATCATGTATTTGTTAATACCTGTTTATATCATGAAAATGCCAGAAATTGTGATTGCTGGAATTTATTTGCTTTTGACTTTTTATATCTATATAAATATATATATATATATATATATATATAGAGAGAGAGAGAGAGAAGCCCACACAGACATACATGCATACATATATACATGCATACATACACACATTCACAGTTATAGGTGAGTGTAGGGAGAGTTACACATCTGCTCTAACATAGACCCAAAAAAAAAAAAAATTCACTGCCAAGGCAAATTTCCCAAAAGTATGAACTCCTGGAATGCTTCTTGCAGTACTTTGGCTCTGCTGTGCAATGCTTTCTTTTTTCTTTTGTTAATTTCTCCAAGTTTTCAGCTTTCTAATACCATGATGGGAATGGACCCCATTCCTAAATCAAAGTATGATTTAAGTTCTTGAAATTAGTATAGTTTCAATCTTTGATGTCAGCCAGAAGTGCTCTTTGCAACCCCTGCAATGTGCCCAGTACTGACTCCTCCTGCAATTCATACAGAGTTACAAGTATTGGTAATATATCTAAGTAAGACTGTAAATTATTTTTATGAGAGCCATTGCTTCTACTATTGGAACTGTGTGGGTATCCTTCTTCCACATTGCCCTCATTTCTGCCTGCAAATCTTGGTATTTTATGACTGTCTATCAACAAGACACCGTAGTCACTGTGTGTAGCAATTTCAATGATCAATGCTACTTTTGTCTTCTTTTCATGGACTACTATGTTAGGTTTTCGCATATCTGTTTTCTGAACTGTTGGTTGTGGGTGATCCCATGTGATATAAACTTCATGATTTTCTATAATGCTTTGTGGCTCATGTTTCCAGTGTTTTTCAGCTACTTCAGTATTAGAATTTTTGCACAATCCCCCATGCAACAGACTTGCCACATTATTATGCCTTTCATTATAGTGTTATTCTGCCATTAGTGTATCACAAGCAGCAGCAAGATGTGTAATTGTTTTGAATCCTGTTGTACAAAAGCTGCATTTGTCTGTTTCTCCCACATGTTGAATGGACTTTGTAAATCAAAATGTACATAGTCCACTTTCCTGGGCCACCAATATTAACCTTTCTTTCTTTGGTTTAAATTCACCTGAGTCAGATTCCTGATCGACATGAAATTTTTCCAGGAGTTTTCTGCACTTGCAACTATGTTTAATCCTTTTCTGCATGTATTGCCTTCTCATCTGATCCTTCACCATATATTCTTTCTTGTGTTTTTTGGCACATTCGGTTGCTGCCTAATTTTTGTCTGCTTCTTTAATTTCCTTTCCCACTTGGCATTGATGTGCTTCTGCTAAACTAAGCAGGGAAGTCATCTTAGATAGTTTTAAAACTTTCGCTATGTTTGGATATTGTGAAGTCAGCAGATATGTATGCAGTCCTACAATTTTAAATCTGTACATGTAGTCCATTTCAAACAGGCCCATACCTCCTTCAGAACGAAGAATATGTCATCTTGGTACACACTGACTGTTGTATATTTGATAGGCAAGAAGCATTTTTCTTGTTTTCCTGTCAACTGTTCCAGTACCATTTGAGGTCAGTCAATTACTCAGTAACTATAAGCTAGAACAGGAATGGTGAACAGAAGATTCATCCCTGGTTTGGCACATATGTCTCTAATAGAACAGGCAGCCTGGAAATGGTTCATCTCCCAAGCCCCCGCTTACACTTATCATCAGAGATTTTGATTGCATGGCTAGAATTAAAAAGGCGTTGGTGCTCATTAGCCTAGTAAGTACCCTTGAACCTAACAGCAAATTGGTTTATAACTTGGACTTTGTTTTTAGATGTCAGGGATGTTTTCAGTATCAATTTTAGTCTTCTAAAATATTCCTTTGAGTTACATTCACATTTGTTCATGTTTTATTGTCAGTCCCTCATCGATTCCCAAATATTTATACACTCCCTCTTGCTCAAGTTCCTTTATATCACATTTTTCAATGTAACCTGATACCCGGACATGGCCATGCCAAGCACTTCAACTGCCATTGCAAAAGCAGGAATGCAGTCATTCCATTATGTTCATTCTTGCTATCACTGTCTTACTGCAGTCTAGAAGGGCATTAGCTACACCAAATTATTGTTATAAAATGTTAAACTGCACTTATCACTTACCTGGGTTGACTGTTAGGGGTGTGTTGCTAATATGATAGTTACCAGGTGAAGATGATTACCCAAAGGAAACTATTATACAATCCTTTGCATTTACTTTTAGTCCATAGTTTTTGAAACAAATTGTCCATCTCAGTCTTTCATAGAGAACATTACTTTCTTTGGGGGATTCCATGATTTCTCCCAATTTGCAGTTGTCTGCAAATTTGGTCAGCCAGACCTGTCCCAAAGACTGATCTGTGGGTCTCTTCTTGTGACTGGCCTCCTTGTAGAGGTGCACTGCCCAATTATAACATTTTGGGTCCTGTCTGTGAGCCATCTAGATGTCAACCAAATGAAGCAAGGGTTTGTACCTAACCTCTTGAGTTTGTCAACAATACATCAGCTGGTTAAGTTAAATGCCTTGGCCAAGTCACGGTTGGCAGTGTTGACCATTTTGCCCTCATCCATGGCTTTGGTGACCTTCTCAAAGAAGTCCACCAGGTAGAATAGGCACTACCTGCCCTTGGCAAAACCAGATTGGCTTGGGTCCTTTGTCTAGAGGTTTCCTATGTCATTATTGAACATTTCCAGGATATTAACCATGGCTTTGCATATGAAACTAGTGAGACTTGTGGGTCTGCAGTTGCCATAGTCTGTAAATGGTCCTCCGTTGTGCAGATGGTTAACTGTTGCCCTTCTCCATTCATTAGGTATGAAGCCTGTTTGGAGGGTAAAGTTAAACAATGATTGCTGAAGGCCTGATTTGTCATGCTTCCTGATAGTTAGAAGGCATGCTGAGATATTGCCTGGGCCCATCGATGCAGTATTCCTGGCCTTGGAGAGAGCATTAAGAACCTGTTCCTTACTGGTAGTAGTGGGAGTTATATGTGATGGTATTTTGTGAGGGGAGATTGAAGTGGGAGGAGGGGGTTAAGTTACTAATGAATTTGTCTGTCTGTACATTTGCTATATCAGTCAGAGTGTTAGCACTATACATAACAGACTTGTTTTTAGCTTAGGAACAGTTTATTACAATGTTTTTCTCAAGCCGTGTAGATATCACTCACACCTCTACAGAAATATAACTTAACTAAGGTGTTACAATGTCAGAATGGTTATGCTTAGCTATGGTTGTGTGAGGATATCAGAGTGTTCTCTGTGCAAGCTTGGCTAGCTGTATATTGCTGAATGATTCTAAATTACCCTGTATTATCGACGCCAGCACGACTAGCTAAAATTTTGTAAATAAGTTTGTCTTTTGATTTTTCACTCTGACTTAATTCAGATGTTTGAATCAAAAATTGGGATGAGGGCGTGTGTGTGTGTGGGGGGGTGCAAGCAAGGGGTGAGTGTGTGTGTGTGTGTGTGTGTGTGTGTGTGTGTGTGTGTGGGGGGATGCAAGCAAGGGGTGAGTGAGTGTGTGTGTGTGTGTGTGTGTGTGTGTGTGTGTGTGTGTGTGTGTGTGTGTGTGTGTGCGTGTGGGTGGGATGCAGGCAAGGGGTGAGTGTGTGTGTGGGGTGGGATGCAGGCAAGGGGTGAGTGTGAGTGTGTGTGTGTGTGTGGGGTGCAGGCAAGGGGTGAGTGTGTATGGGGGATGCAAGTAATTTGGTGTGTGTGTGTGGGGGATGGAAGCAAGGGGTGATCCTGTTTGAGGGGTGCAAGCAAGGGGTGTGTGTGGGGGGGATGCAAGCAAGGGGTGAGTGTGTATGGGGAATGCAAGTAATTTGGTGTGTGTGTGGGGGATGGAAGCAAGGGGTGATTCTGTTGAGGGGTTGCAAGCAAGGGGTGAGTGTGTGTGTTTGGGGGATGCAAGCAAGTGATATGTAAGGATTAGCGCACTAAATTAGTATTACTAAGGGCACAGCAGCAGACATGACCCCAGTGTTTGATTCATAACAAACTGGTATTGTGTAAGCAGTTAATGGCTGTCATTTTTTTATATTGCATAAACCTGGCATTTTAACAGGGGTGTGTACACTTTTTATATCCAGTGTGTGTGTGTGTGTGTGTGTGTGTGCATGTGTGTACGTGTGTGTGTGTGTGTGTGCGTGTGTGTGTGCGTGTGTGTGTGCGTGTGTGCGTGTGTGCGTGCGTGTGCGTGTGTGTGTGTGTGTGTGTGTGTGTGTGCGTGTGTGTGTGTATAAAACAATGTTATGTTAAAGGCAAAAACAAAAATCACTATTAGATATGTGATGAATAGTGATGTGTCGGATATTTATAAGGAGAAAAGCACAAAGGGTGTGTAAGCATGTAAAGAACAGAATAGAATAATCAAAATGAGATTAGACACTGCATACTGTTCTGCAGAAGTCTGCATGTAGCATACCTTTGACATAGTACATGTATTACTGTTTGCACAGAGTGCATTTCAGCACGGGTCTACATCATAATATGATCACACACTGGGCAGTAAAAGTTTTCAGATAAATACATCCCAGCAAACCAAGCTGTCTGTGGGAAATTACAGCCAGCACTACTGTTATGTGAATCATGTAAATAATAACAGACATACATGTCTAATTGTTGGCATACTGGTTAGTTCTGTAATCAAAATTTGTACATGAGCATCACAAGACTTTCATATGGTGAGGCAGTGGTGATTTCAGTAAGCATGTGATATCTCTACCTTACAATTCCACTTTGAAATGCAAGTCAAATTAGTATTTTTTGTCCATTAACAATGTTCTGTTTACAGCACTGTTAAAATGAGAGTATATGAGGCAAACACAATAGCCCAGAAAAAGTAGCTAGTTTTATTTAAAAAAACATTACATTTCCAAATACTATGAACTATGCATTCCTGTTTCATGACAGGAGGCCATGGTGCTGCATAAATAAGTGTCCCACTGTCAGAAAGAAAAGGCTAGAACTAGGAAACAATGGATGAGTTAAGTCCCCTATGGTGAGGTGTTAATCAAAGCAACAACAGGCCAAATTACCTTTAGCACTTTGACAGCTAGGGAGGGGAAGTGTGAAGGGGGAGGGGAGATGATCTAAAGAACTACAACTAAGGCATGACAAAAGAGTGCAAACTAAGATCTCAGTAAAGAAGAAGCAGTAAAAAATCACTTAGAAAGTCTGTTTTGTGTCTTTGTCTCAGTTAGTTTTTTAAGTAGTCACTGAAGAGCAGGATATCTTAGTTGAAATTTACTGACTGGTAAGACACCAGTGTATGCATGTAAAATGAATGTAGCCACAGTAGCTTCTGAACACTGAAGCCTGCGTGATGTAATGAGTTAAGGATAAACACTGCACTCTTGGATATGTGGAGGTTTATAAAATTTTTGAACTCTCATCAAGATGCTAGACCCCGTGTGGCCAGACTCTGAAATTACATATAAAATATTTAAAAACCAAGAGTCCCACAGCGCTGTTAAAATACTGGAAACATCTAAACATGATGAAATTGAGTCTGTGGCTGCAGTTCTCCTTTAACAAACTGAATTTAGACAGACGTCAAGGAATGCGGACATCTCTGGACTGCGACTTCATCTGCGGTTGATGAAGTATTCTTCACTCAATTCTACTTCAGTAGACTCACGCAGACCTGAAATGATTGTGGATAACTTACACAGAAATCATTTGCAAATGAAACAAAGTATGGTTAACTCATGTGATATGAGTGACAGTCTGACAGAACTCATGAATGCAAAATTAAAAATGAGAAGTTTTAGAAGTATGGCCTGATTAGGCTGATTGGGACAGTTTGCAGGAAGAAAAGAATGGTTAACAAGCAGCATATTGTTAATATAATGCCAAGAACCAGGGGTGGCTTGTGCTATTGGATTGCAGGACTGCAGCCCCCCCAGAAAATAAAACAAACTTAAAAGAAAAAAAATGAAAGGAAAAAAAGAAAAGACAAATGCAAGTCCCGGACATCCGCGTATGCGTTATCACATTCCTGGAACATCACGCATGCACACAGGAATCCGGACTGCTGGTGAACCAGTCCGGATAGGAAGACAGCCATTCTCTGTACAGGGATTCCAGAGGTCTATGCAGTTACAAATACATAGACTGGAAAGGGATCTGACTGCAACATCTGCAGGCTGGAGCCTGCTCTCATGAGGACAAGGACTTTGCTGCTGTCTCGCGGGCCTTTTGAAATGCACATTGGAATGGTAGGATGTTTGAATTATGATGCTGCTGGAAGGGAAGTAAGCTCAGGTGGTATGTGTGTGTGTGTGTGTGTGTGTGTGTGTGTGTGTGTGTGTGTGTGTGTGTGTGTGTGTGTGTGTGTGTGTGTGTGTAATGCCCCCAGTGACTAGAAGAACTCAGGAAATATACCTGGTGGTGGCTAGACTCAAACCCTGTACCTTGGGATTAGGTAGCAAGCAATGGAATTCCCTACCCACCACCACTTGCAAAATTTTTGCTTCATATTTCTGTTCTGTTCCTCATAAAATTTGTGGTTTTCTGGAAAATAATGACAGGCATTTGAATTTTAGACTTCATATTCTTCAGAAAGTACATGGTAACACAAAACCTTTTATTCTAGCAATTTTCTGTTTATAAGATCAATATTTGAAATTTGTCCCTATTTTTGCAGCTGTATTGTTGGCTTTGACCAGGTTTTTTGTGCTAACAGGTTGAGAGCTATGGTGAGAACTGAATTCACTGAACATGTTTGGGGGCTGTATTCCCCCATTATTGGTTTTGTCTAGGTGTTTTGTTCTAAGAAGTTGAGAGCTATAGTGAGAAGTGAATTCATTAAATGATAGCCATTTAAGTTTCAGTCTACCTGTCTTTCAATAAGCAGATTATTTGGCACGCATAGTGGTAACACAGCATTTTATTATAGCAACTTTCCAAGATTATACAAGCAATGTTTAAAATGTGTCCCTAGATGTTGGGCTTTTGTCCCCCTCCCAATAAATTTTGGCATTTTCCAGATTTCTTGTGCTTCAAAATTGAGAGCTACAGTTGTGTCGAGTGGATTTTACAAGGAGCTGAGAGCTTGAGGAGAAGTTTAACACTGCTTATGCTGAGTCTGCTTGCATTGTTAATAGCACAACAGGCAGTGTAATTGCTTTTGATGCAGAAGGCTGTGGGTTAGACTCCCACATATACAGATGCATTGCTGATATTGTACTGTGTTGTACTTTTAAAGGGGGTGGATACTGCAGCCGAGAGAATGTCCTCTTTGGCGGAGATACCTAGTAACGATGAACCTGTTATCAGTTTGCCATCCATTCCCTATTGCAATATTACTAGCTTATCATTTTTTAATGTAATATAGGCAATTTATTCCTCAAGGGCAAAAGGCACTTTATTTGTAGATGAAACAATGAAATATAAAGTTGTGTGCTAGGAGCAACCTCTTTATTAGTTACAGATCTCTTTAATGTGGAATTATTTAGATGACTTTTACTTCTGCAGAGATTGTACATATTTACTGATACTGGTGGACTGCAGAAGTTTGAGTAGACTTTTATGATGGAAATGTTCTGAACTGGGCATTTTTTTTCATTATTGGTGCATGCATTTTGTTTCATTGTTTACTGGAAAATGTTCAAAACAATACATTTAAAATGCCTTCTAACAACTGCACTGTATTATACAAGGAATATAATTTAATACAGTCAGGAAGGTGTATTAAAGGACACATGTATGTTTCCTGTGGAAGGGGCCTATGATTTGAAAACAGCCCAAAGTTAATCTTTATATGCTACTGCCAGTTGTATTTTCTTTGAATGTGGGTTTCAATGCTGTTTCAATGAATGTGAATTTCAAGGGCAGAGTAGTTTTAATGATAAGTCCATTTTCATTATGAGACTGCATTGCTTTGTTTAGCAGACATCTATTAGTGTTTGTGCTGTAAAATATAAAACAAAACTTTTAAATGAAATCCAAATCATCGTAGAAGTAAAGCAGTATGCACATTACAGTGTTTATGGTAAATGGGGCAAAATAGCCAAGTAATGGGACATTGGAATAGCTGCAGGGGAAGGCCCCATTCGACCATGATTTTGTAAGGGGGAAGGGCGGCAAACTCAGACAGACAAACTATACCTCTCAACTTTCCAGATTTTTGCAGAATAAATAGATTTTTGCTTCTTATTTTTGATTTGTTCCTCATAACATTTGTAATTTTCTGACAAATCATTTAGGAATGAAGTCACTAAATAATATCATACATTGAGTTTCAGACTTCATACCCTTCAGAAAAATGCATGCAAGACCCGTTATTCTGTTGACTAAGTTTATACAAGAGCAATTTTTAGTACTGCTTGTATGTTCCCCCAATATATTTGGCCTTGTCCAAATTTCCTGCATTAAGAGGTACACACAAATAAATCGCTTTATAGAATTAGGTATATCCAAACCATTCAACTGTCCCTGATTTTGGCTCAAAATATTGCTCTCCCCCTAATAATCCCTCCGCAAAATGGCAAATTTGGAAGAAAATGTGGAGGGTTTACAATTAATAAACAATTGTAATGATCAGAGTTATAGATTGCTTTTAATTTCAGAAATGCATGTAGATTCTCTTAATTTGTCAGCTGCTCAAGTTAACAGTACTGATATTAAAAAGTGTCCCTTCTTTGACAGGTTCCCAGCTGTATTGTGTGGCTATTTTATATTTTTGCATCACATTTTTGGTCTATTTTTCATAAAATTGTGGTTTGCTGGCAAATTAGTGGTAAATCATTAAATATTGAAGTTATAAAATAATGACAGACATTTGAGTTTCAGATTTCATACCCTTCAGAAAATTCATACTAATGCAAGACCCAGTATTCTATTATCTTTCTAAGTTTATAAGAGGAATATTTAAAATTGTGCTAATTTTGGGGCCTTTGTCCCACTTCTATTTATGGCTTTGTCCAGATTTCTTGCTCTGAGGTTGAGAGGTATAACAAATGTGTCAGGCCCATCACCATCAGCCAGAGATATTTCAAATTGTGACATACTTGGTGTACCCCACTCCCCCATGTAGTGATTCTGGATGTGTCCAAGCAAGGCAAGGAGCAGTTATGCGGTGTTAAGTGTGCAGAGTATCCCCCCATCCAAGGTAGACACAAGTACTACAGTGGATTTTCATCTGTCCTTGATTTTGCAGAATGTTCTGGTTTTCTGTTATATTTTTATACTGTTGATTTATGCTTCTTCTTATTTAGAAAATGCATGTTGTTGCAGTGCCTGTATCTCTACGTTTAAGTAGCAATGCTTTAATGATGATTACGTGATGTAAGCTTCTCTGAGACTGGAAGATGCAAGTAATCTTTAATAAGCATACTGTTAAAGAATTATCAACATTGAAAGCCTTTTTTGTTGTTGCCATGCAGAAAATATTTATATACCTAGATAGCATATAAGCCTTGGGTATTAAAATGCATATGACAGTATTTGTAATAAAGGACAGGATTACAGCATTTTCAAAAGCTCATTACATTATTACTTTCAGTCATTTTTGCAGGCTTTAACCGTAAACTAAACAGAATGCCAGTCTATCATGTGTGGTCCATAACCTGTGCAGTAATCCTTTAAGCAATTTATCTTGAGCTTGTTTCTTGTTTGCTGTTCAGTTTTTACTTTGATCATGTTTTCCCCATGAAACAAGCATATAGTTGTTGTCAGGCAGCAGGTCTTCTTTGGATAAGAAACATTTTTACAAGTGGGGGTATCACAGAGATTGCTACTTTTAGCATGTTACTTGGTACTTTTATAAAGCTGAATATAAATTATAATTAGACCTGCATTGCAAGGAGAAGTGGTTTGAGTTGAGTGCTGCTTGTTTTTTTATACTTGATTTTGACTGGCATTCCAGTAATGTATTTAAAAAGTAATTTATTTTTTCATGCCTCACAACCTTTTTGTTTCCATCTAGATATTAAGTAAACTGTCACGTAGCCAATGCACTGGAATATTTTTTTCTTCTACACTTCATTTTGTCTTGACTGGACTCTCATAATGATGGTTTGGCACCCAGGGCAGCATATTTAATTAAAGTCCCAGTTTTTGCATTTTTTAGCATAGCTCCACCCCTTTCTGGTTGGCCACACCCCTTCCCATTGGCCCTACCCATTCAGCTGTCTCCTGCAGCCCCCTTTGATTTGAAGCCACCAGCCGCCACTGCCAAGAACAAAGCAATTTTCAAAAGGCTGAAGTTAACTTAAAGAATTTGCAAATACTTTCTAGTGTCAGTTTTGATCTTACTCCAAGGCTGAATGCAAGAATAAAGTCTCCCTCCACAAATTGCTAAGATATACAGAGTTCTAGAATATATATATATATATATATATATATATATATATATATATATATATATATTTTTTTTTTTTTTTCATTTTTCTGGGTCTGGGCTCCATTTTTACAGGAGCCAATAAAAACAATGTTTTGTATGAAGTACATTCAGGTTGCATTGAAGGTACAGAACACAGAAACATCTGGAAAGTGCCAGATTTTAATTGATCTTTGGTTGTCACTGCTGAATGAGGTCCATCTTTTTGAGAAGCTGAATGTGGACTGGAATTCTATAAATCAGTTGTTTGATACCAAGCCAGGAGGACACATATAAGGGAAATGTATATCGCATATACATGTGAATAAACAGGTACTTCAATGTTTTTTTAAGCAAAGATCATTCACTATATTTTAAAAACAAATGCAGACTCAGAACTAAACCGTCTAAGTAAAATAAAAAATCAGACAGGGTCTTACCCATTGTCCTGTCAAGAAACTCGATGGTTCTATTAGGATCTGATGTTACTACAAGCTTCATTAACACAGAGTGATGTTAACATCAGTACCTCATTAATACAGTAAACTATTTCTTCTTTACTAGCTAGAAGATAGAAGTTTTCAAACTGGAAGATGAGCTACACATACCAAAAGAGTTACAAATGACTTTCAGAAGTATGTAACAAGAACCACTCGTGAGAGTTTGTTTAGATATGGAAAATTACTTTTTGAAATATTTCTATACCGCCTATATTTTAATGAATGATAGAAAACATCCTCAAAGGTAAAGAAAATATTGCAGTTATTAGGCAAAACAGAAAAAAAACATAGCATGATGTGCATATTCTGAACATTATGATAAATTAGAAAATTCTCAGTTTGCTCATTTACGCTTTAAAAGACCTCGATGCATGTTTTCGGAATAAATGGACTTTTCTGTTTCATGCGGTAGAGGGCACAGGTGTACTTTCAGTCAGACTGAAATAAAAGCAATTTGGTAAGCACAGGACCCGAACAATATGAGAGCACTGATAGCTTTTCAGTGATTGTTAAACAACTATAACACTATTTTGCCAATATTATAAACTGTTGCCACTGTTATATAATGCTGGCACAGAAAGAAATTAACCCACACTGGGATGCACATCAGACAGAACTTTGTAGCTCCAGAATAAATGCTTCATCCTTTTGATGTACACAGGCATTTGTGGTAACAAACAAGTTAATTTGATGCATCTCCATGTGGTGGTGGTGGTGAAGTATTTTTACATAAAATGCCAGATGGATCACATAAAGTTCTTAGTTTTCTATCTAGAACTCTGACACTACATAAAACTATTAGCAGTTAGGCAAAGTATGTCTTTCAATGCTTTATAAATTAAAGAAGTTTAAAGAAGTTTTACAAACATATTTATAGGTTCAATTTAACAATTAAAACAAAATCATAAAAAACACTTAATTTTTGTTTAATTTGGTGACTGTGATACCATAAATGTTGTGTCCAATAAATCTGAGATGGTCTATATTGCTGATACTGCACAAATATGAAATATTATGCATGTCAAGCAAAGACCATGGTGATGTGCACTCTTGAAATATATTACCACTCTTTCAGCATATTAATGTTGTTCTTTTAGAAGAAAAAGTGATGGCGTTGCTATTGCTCCAGTAGCAGTTATATAATTAAAGTGTGAGTAGTAAAGATCTTGTGACATCCATAGTTTCAGAATTTATTATTAGAGGTTTCACTGAATTCAAAGAACCTCAGATAATAGGTTCATAGGTAGATACTTGGCAATCAGTTATCAGACCATTAACAGCCTAGCCAGAACACTCAACATCTAGAGTTGCCATACAGGACAGGCCCAGATGGAATTTGTCAGTGCCCTTTCAGTTGTCAGTGTTAGTCTTGAATGTAGCTAGGAAATTTCTTTGTTTAAAATGCTGGGGTAATTTATTCAATAGGTAATAAATATGCTGGGATATGAACATGTCATGGCAATGTGTTCTAGTACTTTGTTGATATAAACTGAGGTCCTTTGCATTGTGTGTTGTAAGAACCATTGGTTCTAAGAAGACATAGTTGGCCTGGGAAGGTGGGGTCTTTAGAGGTACAAAAGGCCAAGCATATACCACTACAGAGGGGTTTACAGAAAATGGAATGTAGAGTAGTCGGCCAGTCTGTCTGTCTGGATAAGGGCCTTGAAACCTGCAGCTTTTATGGCTAGGAACCTCTGCAATCCCTCCATTTGAAGGATATGTTTTGATAAGTACAGGCTAAAGGGAGCATTATATTCAGTAACAGGGTAGTGAGAGAAATGTATGATGAAAGTGAGACTTCTTCGGTCCTGTATGAGATGTCCTTGATTATTAGTTTGACCAGATAGAAGGACTGGCTGACTGTAGTAGAGATATGATGATCAAAGGACAGGGAGCCATCAACAGAGATGCCTAGGTCTTTAATGACAATGTCATTCTAAAGGGGTGTGTCATCTATGTAAGTAACATGATGACAAATTATTTATTTTACCACAGTGGACAATACATTGTCTGCTATTTAGCTTGAGACCTTTGTCCTCACATCAGTTATTTGGCTAGTTCAGTCAATCCTGGTATACATTTTCACAGATAGGTGCTTGAATAAAAACACCTAGTTTATAGTCATCAGTGAATTTTGTTAACCGGGTGGCCACAGTGGTGCAGCGGTTAGGATTGCCACCACACAGCAAGAGGTTCTCCAGTTTGATCCTTGGCTGGGGTGCCTTCTGTATGGAGTCTGCATGTCCTCCCTGTGGTCGCATGGGTTTCCTCCGGGTGCTCTGGTTTCCTCCCACATCCCAAAGACATGCTGTAGGTGGATTGGACACTCTAAATTAGCCCTAGGCATGAGTGTGTGCATGCGTGCCTTCTGTGGAAGGTTGGGCACTAGGCTGGCAACTCAACACCATAAAAAAACTCCGCTGCCAGTCATGAAGCAGACAAGGTGATCCGCTGTGGTGACCCCTAACCGGGAAAAGCCAAAAGAAGAAGAAGAAGTGAATTTTGTTAACCAGGAATCTGGAATGTTGGCTTATGGATCAAAAAACTAAACACTATATAGAAGAGGACCCAGCAACTAGAGTTGAAGAACCTTACTTGTGAGATTTTTACTTATGGAGGTAGCACCTGCAAGTCTAACAACATGTGTCCAGTCCAGCAAATAATTTGCTACATATAGATTGATGCTAGGGGTCACTATACTGTCAATGATGCCTGTATGTGGGATAGTAGTGAATGCCTTGGCCAAGTCCAAGTATACTGGGTGTACTGGAAAACTGCCAACAATTAGATGACTTACCCTTTCAAAGTTTACAAGACTAAAAAGGCACGACTTACCTTTGACAAAGCCAACTCGATACAGATTCTGGGCTACAGAATTATCAATGCCTAAATTTATGAGTTCAGAAATTATACATTCCTTATCCTTACAACCAAGGCTGATAAGACTAAAGGATCTATAATTCTTTGGGTTGGTGGCTGGACCTCCCTTATGTACGCAGGGGTACCATAATGTCTGTTTTCCAGACTTTGGGGATGTAGCCTTTTTCATGACTCTTGTTAAAGAGATTTATTAGGGGTTCCAGTAGACCATACCTGGGGCTATTTATTCCATTTCAACATATATTATCAGGGTCCGTGGAGGTAGTGTTCTTTGCTTTAGAAAGGACTGATAGATTTTTTTTTCCATAGTTTTCTTAAGTGGGCCAGGGGTTGAAGAATCATGGAACCAGTTATGCCAGATTGTGAGATAGAGTTCACACAAAATTTGTTGGCTAGGATACAAGTAACTTCATCAAGATATGGAAGGATAGTATCATTGTGAATCAGTTCTGGACAGTGATGGGTACTCTTTCTTAACTTTTTAGTGTTGTTGAAGAATGATTAATAAATATTTTGTTATAAGTGACTTTTGATTTCATAATCAGCTCTGTGTTTTCTAACTGCTGCTTTACATTCTTTGGTAATATGCTTGAGAGACCTCTTATGATGGAGCGCATGTGACTGCCTATTAAAAGTCAGCCCTTTGGCGGTAGAGTTTACTTATGATTATTCCACTAAAGCTTCATTTTTTTAAGTTTTCCAAGTATTTGATGCAGGCAGATACTGCTCTTGTTATGCAACTAATTAGCTAAGAGTAGAATTATGATGTAAATGCTTTGGATCTCTATCCAGGGGCAGTTTGAGAGTGGCTGCAGCTGAAATTATTTAGCTCATTACGGAGTTGCAGCAAAGCTGCTTTTGAGAAGTCCCTGGTTACTGATTTATTTGTCTGGAGGAGGATGATAGCTTTTGAGCTGTACAAGAGGGGGAAAAGTTAGTAAGGACTCCTAAAAGTGACGTTTGCTTTTTTACATAGTCAAGGAGGCATTGGTCATGCTTTCCATTTGCAGTGTTAATGAGCTATTTTATTGCAGGATAATTGAAGTAAAGCAGAATATATGCATTACTTTATAGGGATATCAGTTATTGTATTATTGTAGCTATCATGATATGTGGGAGGCATGGAAGGTGACCAATAGTTGGCTATAAAGTGATAGCTGATTTTGTTTATGTGACTTGGATTTCCAACATTTCATAATTAGGGGCATAAGGAATGAAGCTGTCTTAATTAGAGGGAGTATCTGACAAAGACTGACACTTCCCTGCAATTTTCCATAGGTGTGAATGCATGACATATGCTAAGCCCAGGAAGATTACGGAGTTCTTTGCACTTAAACCAAGTTTCTGTTACTACTCATATATGGACTCAAGCTCAAGCATCTTTTTATCAAGAATCTTGTCAATGAGTGAAGTCACCTTAATGTGTTCTGAGTTGAAATTTGCTAGATGGGAATGTCAGGTAAGTATATGCTGCCTAAAAAAGCATTATGTTGCAGCAAATGCTTTAGTCAGAAGGTAAAATTCTTAGTAAGAGAGGTGGAGACTGCTACTTGCAAGGCAGGATGGTCTAGCAGTGATCTTTTTCTAAGCAGATGGATACTGAATCCTCTATGAATTAAATCAGATTCTAAGCCAGTTACTGAGGACAACTATCTTGTCTTTGAATTTTGGAATCAATGTAGGTGATCAGCAAAGTAAACAGTGTATATATGGTTGTATTTTGTGGTGGTCTGGAGTCATAACCCACTGTAAGCTAAGCAAATATTTTTATTGCAATTACATGGGTGTTTTTATGGTACTGGTCTTATTAAAATGTTGGCAAGAAGTTATATGTGGTACCCATATATGGATTTTAATACTGAGATGGTTGTAATTATTTGCATTGCATGCCAAGGATAAAGAAAATATTATGTTGCTACATCATAATATCAAAAAAAAAAAAACAAAAAAACCCAGAAATATGGAAAACACATCAAATTAATTATGCCAGTCCATTTCTTTGAAAAATTTCTCATGTCATTATTGCAGATTATTTGAAAATGATTGATATGTACCCTACCTACAAGAATAATGATTTTAGGTACAGATACTGAAAATTTAAGGCTACATTTCATTTGATATGCAATGCCACAAATGATCATTATTCAGAATCCAACATCCTTTATAAATGAATAATTAGCAGACATTTTAAGGAAGAATAGAATTCTTCACATTGCTTCATCTTCTTATCTTTCATCATCCAATGGATAAGCAAAACAAGGAGTAGCAATGTGAAATCACATGAAAAAGTGATTAATGATCCTTTGATACACAAGTAGCTGCAGCTTTATTTACTTACCAAATTACATCCCAGTGTTCTACTGGGATAACACCTGCTGAGATGGTAAAAAGTGGAAAATGACATCAGCATGGAGTTGCTTCTTCATGATTTCATAAGGAATGTTTGTGCAAAAAAAAAAATAATAAATCATGCAAAAGATGAATCATGATAACGCAGTGAAACTACATGATTTTGCAACAAATGACTTGGTAAATGAGAAAAATGTTGGTCCATGAGCAAAAAAAAATGATACCTGGAAGAATAATGGATGTCAGTCATCCTGTATTCTATACTGCTAAACTCAGTAGTAAGAGATGTGAGAAGGCATAATAGTATAAAAAGGGAAAATGGTTGTTTGTATATAAGGAAGACTGATATGACACTACAAAAGGGTCTAGGATAGTGCTTGATTCCAGAAAATAGAAATGGTCTACATGTGAGTGTAAATTGCAAATATTGCCAATGAACGGGGAGGGGGGTGGGTGTTCTTGCTGATGTCCTGAAGTAATCTGAATGCAACAATCCAAACAAGAAGATTGTTTGCTTTACTCAATCTGGCCTCAACAATCAGGAATATGATTCCAGTCCTGAATCTTCGAAAACTTGATCATAAGAGATTCAAATAATCTCTCACCACGACCTTTCGGACACAAGGTAACCGGTTAAGCGATTCATCTTAACTTCTAGTGAGACTCCTACTTTTGCTTTAAGGCTTTTATTTTACACTTTCTTGTTTTTGGTCAGAATTGATTCTTATCCTATTAACTTCTGGTGAATCTCTGACTTCTGGCTTAATACTATTATTTTATATTATACTGGCTTGGAAATTGCCCGAATTGGCTTTTTATCCTATTAGCTTTTGGCTGTTGAGTTCTCACCCTCTAGGCTAAGCAAATTCCCCTACCACTATCATTTACATTCACAAATAGATTTCTTAGGTAATGGCTTCACTCCTAAAGGATCATGGTTTTGCTTTATTATTTTATGTTATATATATTTTCTTAGTGTTTAATTATATATTATTTTTTCAGTATTCGTTTTTTTGTTGATATAGTTATATTTAAAATCCAAGCCCTATTTTGAGGGTAATTAATTCATAAGTGATTAGTCACTATTAGGCCAAGTCCAGATTTGGCCATGATTCTCTTTCCTGGTACTTTGACCCGAGACAGCTTTACCCGATCTCGTCTCAACCATCAGGAATATTTCTCCCCACATATAGGCTGGACAAGGCAATAGGCTTTTGGGAGACCACAGAACTTCCATTCAGGAAGTTAATTAAACACCAGATGCCTGTTTTATATCTGAGCCCATTTAATACTATGGAATGAAACCTGAAAAAGAGAGATTCCGACATCCGCACTGGCTTGTATTTCGTTACTAACCATGTCTGTTAAAAGTATGTTTTTAAAAAATATGCTTTAATTGTATTTCTAAAAAAAAACAATGCAGGGTTTAAACTTCAGGCCCTACGAACTGCAATATCCACGTGGTCCCCATTTTGTGTTTTGTATCCCTCCCCAAGTGGCTAAGCTACCTCATGGGCTCTGGTTACGTTTCTTCATAACCCAAGCGCTATTCACAATATTTTGTCCTTTAGCATTTAAAGTTAGCTTCTTTGGACGTGTTTCTTCTGACTAGGAATAAATAATTCCCACTACTGGCTCCCTCTTTTTATTCAGCCCTGGTCTCCTCTGGTAGTCATTTCTAGTACTTTTTCAACAGTCAAAACTCTGGTTTTAAAGGGAATTTTATAAGAGCAAAGTTTCTATACTACTTTTTTACATATTGTGTATACTTTTTCATACATATGAAGCCTAAAGTATGGGTTAATCTCATGGTCACCACTGCTCACGTTACATGGCGAAGTACAACTCAGAGGGCAGCCTAGATCTCTCTTATACCTTCCCATCCCTCCCTCCCCCTACTGTAAATTTTCCTCTTGTGCTCTTGGTACATTTTTGTTTTGGATGTTTTTCATTTAATTTTATTTTAATTTGCAGACTAAAAGCTCTGTACAACACCCTTTGTGATCGAAGTAAATTTAAGACAGTAAAAATAGTTCTGACAAGGGATATACGCTTTCCTCTTCAAGCTGCCTCTATTGTTTAATCCATGTACACTCCAAGAGCCCTTTTTAGTACATTTATAAAGGGATAAAAGAGGTTCTCTTCTGGCTCCCTCTGTTGTTCACACTCCATAAGTGCTTTTTAGTACATTTTTAAAGAGATAAATGTTTTCATCTTCTAGCTCTCTCTGTTGTTCATCCCTGGTACACTCTGAAAGCTCTTTTCAGTACATTTTTAAAGGGAAAAACGGTCTCCTGTTCTATCTCCCTCTGTAGTTCAGGTCTGGCACACTCTGATAGCCCTTTTTTGGATTTTTGTATATTTGTTACATCAGGATAATAGGTGATTAAATCATTTTTACTGTATCCACAAAAAATGGTTTGGCAGATCTGAAGAAGATAATTTGAAAGTGCAGCAGCAATTAGTTGACAGACTGGACAATCTTAATTTTTACAATTGATTTTTTGAAACTTGCAAACAGCCTAAAACAAGGCTGACTCATTATTGAATACATAATATTAATATACAAAGATTTTTTACATATCACACTTATGTTTTCACACTTGTTATCCTAAGGTTTTAGGTCTGGAAATGGAAACTCCCTAATAGATTTGTTTGTACAGCTTAACCCCCTCTCCCTATACACCCTTAGATGATATAGGAGGACTGACCTTAGACACTCCTACTGTAACTGTAATAAATACCCAGCTGTATCCATATGAAACTAAGTCTTCTAAGCAGGGCTCATCTTCCAAATAAAGGAACCCTTATAAAAGAATTGAGCATCGATCTTTATTACAAGAACTGAGGACAACTCTTCCACCCAGAGGAACTAAGTAGGACTGAAGAAGCATCCTGAGTCCACGAGAGGGAGAAGACAAGCCACAACACCATTTTTCCTCCTCTAGGAGCAGCAAGTTGATCGATTTTAATTGTAATTAAATAAGATGATTGTGGAAACAGAAGTTGATCCAAATGTATCTGGACTTGGCTTTTAACCAGAACTAAGAAGATCCACCAGAATCAGAAGACCACCCTCGTATCTCAAAGACTATGCTGTTTGCATTTTTTTTCTGGCAGAACCTGGGTATTGCGAATGTGTAATGCTGTGTTCTAGCATTAGGAGGGAAATGGATACAGTTGTGTGTGTAACACAGACACTGACTGTGATTCATTTAAGTCAGTATTCTTTGTTTGCCTTGTTTATTTGATGTTATGTATATTTTATTCACTTGTTTATGTATATTTTATTTACTTGTTTATGTATATTTTATTCACTTGTTTTAGTTGTCTGCTTCTGCTACTGCAGTCTACTGTAAGCTGGGCTGCTCTTCTAAGTAAAAGGTGGGGTTTGAAATAATCTTCATTTTTATTCATTTCTGTGGTACCACCAATTTCATGTATTAAGAATATCATGAATGTGTCTTTAAGTTTCTTCCCATGCCTTAACATTTTCTGTCACTTCTGCTCTATTTTTGTAAAGCTTTGTTCTGGACTGACAATTTTTCAATATCATTTTATTGAGCAAAGTACACAAAAATCTTATATTAACTTTACATGTGCCCAAATCTCACGTTTTACAGAAGAGTGCAAGCATATCCCACCCACCCTGCTTTCCATAATTAAAACCAACACATTTAGACCCAAGTGCTATCCTACCAAATACCCTTTGCATGCAGCCAATCAGCATAGTGCTAGTATTCCCCATAAGTATGTGCATCACTGTTGCTGACCCCACAGTATAGTCGCCTCACAGATTCATGGATTTCCTAGCCTTATACAACAATGTATACAATATTAGTAATTATTCTTGAATCACTTATAAATATGATCCAACTTTCATACTCATAAGAAAAGCCAACCCTTGTAGGTGGCAAAAGGAAGGGGGTGAACAATGCCCACCATTTTCATTTATTCTGTATTCCAGGGGAAACACATCTCACTATACCATCTGGGACTTTTTCATGTCATGAAGTTTTCTGCTGTCTCCCTTTAACTCATGTTCCTCCTCCGTAACTCATTGCCTTTATCCCATTCCACACTAATGTACACTCTTACCTGTCTCCTAAACACCTGCTTTGTTTACTTTGCCTAGAACTCGGGCTATACTATTTCTCTGTACAGTCCATGAATCTCTTCAGCATTCCAACTCTATGCAGCCAGCTTTTTTATCCATCTTATTGTCAACTGGAATTTAATTCTAGAATGATGAAATTCAGGTGTATGTTAATCAACAAAATATCAATCATGTATTCATATTTAGTGTTGGGACATTTGGTGTCTTTGGGCTTTCTTTTACCACTGGAATTTAATTCTGTCTTCTTCCATCCATTCTTCCTTCTAAAAAAGGCAAAAGGTCCATGAATCCTTTATATTTTCCATGAATACTGATGCCCTGATATTCATCATGTGCTTTCAAACCTTTCTCTGCCTTACAGCTCCATCACATGTTAAGGTTGTCCTCCCTTTCATCTCCACTCCTGCAAAAAACAGCTGTCACTCTGTACCACCTCTGAAGAAAATTAAGCTGTAGATCTTACAGTGGGCTAACTGATTTAAAATTCTGCACCATAGCCTCTCACGTCACAGTTGCTGCTTAACTTCGTTCCTTTCTCGTAACATCACTATAAATGGCCTCTATTTTCCATCTAACACGTCTAATCATTTATTCTTATTACAACTTTATCTTTCTTGTTTGCCTTCCTCTTACTTTCCTCCTTTATCCCCTTCCTAATTGCATTTACCTCCAAATGATACAACGGACAGTCTCCCACCATCAAATTGTATTTATCTTGCATTTCCTTAAAGAAATAGCATTGTTCGGTGTTCCTTCCATCATTACATTGCCTGCAGTCCTCAAGCATATAATTTTCCATTCTTTTAGATGCCCCTGTCTTTCATTAAAGGTTAGGAACCATAGTTCGCATTCATCAGCCTCATTACTTTAAATCAATCCTCCCATTCTTTGCCATATCTTCTTATCCATAGCCATTTCTGCTTATCTACTCCACTGTGATTCCTCTTTACTCCAAATTTCTTCCAGCTTTATCCACCTTAAGTCTCCACCTGCTTCCCCCATTATATACTGCACCATATTTGCATCCGTGGCATACCTATAAAAGCCAGTCATTCCCTGATCTCCAAAACCTGATTTATCTTCAGACTACATTTTCTAATTCTATCCTTTCTTTTTACTGTCATGCACATTTATCACATGCTTTCTGAATATTATTGTCTTGCCCATAGGTGGGATGAGGCTTTGTATGTACTTTGTGTAACACAAACTGGAGGCTCATAACATGTACAACCTCAATTCTAAAATCTAGTGATGTAATTCTACTTAATCCCTGGTCCAAAAGACTACAATTTGTTTCTGCAGCTCTGCTGAGTTCTTATCCACAATGTCTCCTACTCTAGAATTAACTCCTAAATACTTGTCTCCTCCCTTAGATACTGGAAAAGGGATGACACCTGTCAGTCAGTCCCCTGCCTGATTGACCACTGATTTTGCCAATGTTAGTGTAACCTAGATTGTGCACTAAATTAGCTGAAAAGTTTGAACATTCCTAGAAGCAACCTTTTGACATCTGTCAAGATTAATATGCGATCATCTGCAGATCGATTAACAGAACTAAGATGACGGATCCTCTCCTTCTCTTACAGAAAATGCAGTAACCACCTGGTATTCGGGATGAATATTTGATAGGACAGTTACACTGACTAATGAAGTAACCCTAATTATGTACTGTCATCCAATGTATTAAGCCCCACAGCTGTTAGTATACATGATGTAATGAAAGTAATTGTACTTTTTATGGGTACACTTTCTATATGATAATAGTGGTGGTTATGTGCTCCTGACAATCAATGTGACAAGATGCTTATGGTCTGTGCTTGTACTGCAAAAAAATATGTGTAATCATATGTATAAATTTAATGCTGTTGCTTGAAAAAGGACCATGTAATGCACAGATTAATTATTTAGTTGCAAAATTCAAATGGCTAAATAAGTAAAACTGAAAATAGCTGCAAGGAAGATGACTCTTGTGTTCTTGCACTGCATTTGAAAATGCATTATACTGCATCAGGAAAATATGTCTGTTTTCAGGGAATAGTGAATCGAAGTACAGATAAAGCTAAGAGTTACCTAACTGTAATTTGGATAAAACATATAGGTCAGCTACATATTATCCCACACAATCCTGCAAACATATTATTATGTCTTGCCAATAAACCCTCAGACTGACAGTAATCTCATAATGAGACATGATGGGTTTACTGGTGCTTGAACAGGAGCCTGTTGCAGAAGGTGGATTTAATTGTAACTGCTCTGTGGTATGCATGAAGCAAACTACAAGTCTGTTACTGGAGGAACTATTGCATCATTCCTGGGAGTGGTTTAGGGACTTCATTTCTTAGACAGATGTTGCTGGGAATTTGAGCTAAACATTCATAATTACATAACATTTGTACATATGTGGGTGACAGAGCTGCACTTTCTATCTAAACATACACACTGACATGCCCAGCTGGCATGAGTACACATACAACTCTTATGTATGCAGAGAGGGATATGCACAATAGCCCTTCTTTTTAATAGTTGAACCCAGGGAAATAGAACAACATACAAATTAGTAAACCTCTGGGTTTCTGGTTCTGGGACCAGCAAGCTTTTCAGTGCAGTCTGACTGATGAAGTCCATTCAACTTAAATGAGTCCAATAGTACACATTATTATTATTATTATTATTATTATTAGTAGTAGTAGTAGTAGTAGTAGTATTACTATTATTTTAGTTTTATTTATTTATCTTTTGTCAACCAGGTTAGTCCCACCTGGCTAGATGCCTCTGTTTAGGGGAAACCTGAAGTGGCAGTTATAATACTAGGGGAAATTTAGCCAGGGCATCAGGGAACTTCTCTTCCATGTGATCTTTCAAGCAGATGAGACCTTGGTTTAATGTCTCATCTGGACCATGTCATATTCAGGAGAGCAGCAGCCCCATGAAGCTGCAGTGCAGTGTCAGTAATATGAAAAATTAATCTAATTATCTAGAGTGGGAATAGAACCCACAACCTTCTGATCCTCCAGCACCAAAGGCAAGTATGCTACCTAATGAGCCACTAACACTGACATAGTTTTTGATATTTAACTTGACCCAAGGTCATATAACTTCACAGTAGGTTACATTAGTTAAAGTGGTATCATGCATGAAGTTTGTGGAAAATTTACCCCCACCCAAGTTATTATATTCAAATCTCTTTGATGGAATGGGCCTGATTAGTTGGGTTGCACTGAGAAGCTATTTGATTATTTAAACCATATTCAGAACTAGTTGGGAGAAAAGTAGGGGAAAATATGGAGAAAATCTAAGTAGCCCCTTGCTGAACGTTTGGTAGCCCCTCTTCACTCGTTTTAGCCATCGGCTACTACTCCCACTTTTAGTATGCACATTCAAGGCTGTGGATCTCTGAACCCTATAGATCTGAAGTAGCTTCTGATTCACTCATATGGTATCTGTCTGAGACTTTCAAAAATTAAACAAGAGCAACATTTATTAATGATTAACAGCACTATTATTGCTTCTTAAATTGTGAAGTGACACTCTGTTGGTTATATCATTTGTGTACAGTGATTATCTCCTTCTGATTTGGGATCTTCAGAGTACTTCATTTCTCCCCACACTCAATTCCTCAGCCATTCCTGTAACATTACTTTTTTACATAATCCTCTCCTACCACCTTTTTATACCTAAGTCTCCATCTTTAATGTAAGAGTACAGTTTCCATAATATATCCATAAACTCTAATTGTATAATTTAAATCAGGACCACCCCCATTCTTACTTACCGTCAACTATCGCTGCCACATACCTTAAGCAAATATTCTCTAACTTTACTATCAGGAACATATTTTTCATTTTATTCATATTTAATCAAACCATTCCTTTGAAGAATGCATTAACACAGCACTACTCCGCACTAACCACAAATATTCTTCTTCCCTTACACAGCCTTTCCATGCATCCATCATCTCTTACCTTCTGCTGTTTCTATTAAATGCTGCTCAAAACAGCAAGGGGTGCATTCTAACTACTTCCCAAAACACAATACAACTGTCTTACTCATTCTTGAATACTAATATTACAAATATTTCATGTATCTACCGTGTACTCACCTAAACAAATCCTACAAAATATTTCTATTACTCCATTAAACACATCATTAAACTACTCTTTCCAGAAAACACCAAACACTGCCTGCCTTAGACATTCAGCCACCTCCTCAGTCACGTTCACAAAAAAAACGTGCTAGCTGTTCACCTCACCTCTCTCAATCCCGTCTTCACAAAAATCTTTACTCATTTCCATGCGTCCTCTACTCACTAACTCTTGCTAACAAAAAACATTTACACTTTCATAAATGCTCTACAAATTCACATCCATTACAGTAGTACTTCTTCTGAGCAGCAACATTGACTCCAATTCACATCCCGGCACTCTCATGTTTACTTATAGGCACCCAATGTTTTCAGACTAAACTAGATCAAGTCAGCAATCCAGTGGCAGAGCATACTCCTGATATTGTAGACATTACTGAGTCCTGGCTAAAAAAGGACAACCACAACCTTCATCACTTCCTCATTCATTGTAACTACTACTTAGATGCAATGCCAGGCTTAAGAAATAGTGGTAACACTCTCTTCCTGTACAAAGTGCATCTAGATGTACAACTGTTTGCTCAAGCTAATACTACTTCAGATACTCTCCCCAAATGGCTTCTTATCCAAATTCTAACCAACAACAATAAATCACATTAACTTGCAGTAGCCTATATTGCCTAACCTTCTTCGCCAGGAAAATTCTAAAAGATTATACAAGATACAACCTTCTAGCTAAGTAACAAAAACAACCTTATCCTTCTAGGTGACCACAGTGTTAATTTACTTCATGCCATCCAACATAAGGTCATTAGCATCCTAAGCAGTATCCACCTAAAACAGCTAACTCTACAATAACCAACATGATCTAACTTAATATCTAACAATCACTTACATCTGGACCTCATTATCTCTGACAACCCTTCCCTCATCTTTGATATCAAAACATTACCTTATCCTGTCAGTGACCACTGTCCAGTTTGTTTTTCCTGTTCATGCCTTGAACATAAAATGCTTTCAAAATGCATCTCCTTTTGCTCAAGGACAGACACCAAAATAAACAAGCTAAAATATACACAATTATGCAAACCAAAAACAAATCTACTGATAACCACTGAACTTAAATCACTTCTACAACTTAGGGACAAAGCCTGACATACTTGGAAATCCAGTCCACCCCCTACTAATGGACAAGAATACATCAAACTTAGAAACTGTTCCAACAGTCTATACGACAACACAAAAAAAAGTGTGAAAAAATTGCAAACCTTCCTCATTAACTCTAAACTGTTCTGGAAGGAAATCAGTCATCTAAGACAGGACTATAAGAAGTAACCCCAAAATAAAATACATTTTCACTTTCTGATTTTCTCTCTCTGAATTTACCAAACTTTCCACTTCCTCCGCCATTGTTCTAACCCCCACAAGTCCTCCTGAAACCTCTGCTTAAATCTCTCAGTTGAATTTGAAGCATGTCAAAGCAAAAGACATAGAACCTCTAATCCATCAAACAAAAACTGACAGCCCAGTTCAGATGGGATATATTACTTGTTTATATACCAGTGCAGGGCAGAGCCATATTATGACTTTTGTGGGCCCTAGGCATGTTTGCTTTTGTGAGCCCCATCATCCTTAAATATAATAGTATTAAAATTATAAAAGTATATTTAATACACACACACACACACACACACACACACACACACACACACACACACACACACACACACACATATATATATATATATATATATATATATATATATATATATTATATATATATATATATATATATATATATATATATATATATATATATTTCATATATATTTATTATTAATATATATTTCATATGATTTTCAATATTTTCTTATTTTTACAGAGAAATAAGGAATAAACTATATATATATATATATATATATATATATATATATATATATATATATATATATATATATATATATATACACACAGTAAACTCTCAGTTAACCGGCACCCAACCTATGGGAATTGGTAGATGCCGGCTAACTGTAGTTTCTGGTTGCTTGAGAGTTATTGTTATCCTATACTATTTGTTTGATTTGACTTGTTCTCGGAGTGGGGAGTGAGCAAATGTATTCCTATCTTCCTTTTTAAAACCCTAAAACTCTAAAAACGCAATATGTGTGTGTGTACACAAAGAGTGCACGGAACAAAATGGTGCACGGATCCAAAGTTTACACAAAGTCCACAAACATATCCAGCACTTTAAATAAATCCATCAGGTCGATATAAATAAAAATGCGTTTTTGCATGCCAGTAGCTGTCATCCCCCCCACACAATCCATAATATACCAGGATCTCAATTCCAGAGAGTAAGAAGGGTATGTTCACAAACCAGTACATATGAAAAACAGGCCCTAGATTTGCAAAATAGGTTCAAAAAAGGAGGCTATAAAAAAAGCTGCATTAAGCAAGCATACCGGGTGGCTAGCCAAATGGACAGATCAACATTGTTGACTGATACTGAATCCAGGGTGGATACTCAACAAGTTAGGTTTATCACTACCTATGGTAGTAATACTTCTAGTATTAAGAACATATTATCCAGACATTGGCATGTTTTGCACTCAGATGCATTCTTTACCAATTATGTGGATCAAGAATGTCATTTTGGATACAGAAAGGGTAAAAGTGTAGGACAATATCTTTCTTCTTTCAAGAAGGGTACAACAACAAAAGTCATTCATACTAGCATTGTAGGTAGTACGTTTTGTGGAACATGTAAATACTGTCAATTGATGGCTAAAACCAAGTCTTTTACATCCGTCAATACCAGTAAGGTGTTTGATATTAGACATCTTATTACTTGTAATAGCTCGTGGGTAGTTTACATGGCTGTCTGTCAGTGTGGAGCATTTTATGCAGGACAGACTTCTTGTGTATTTAAACAATGCATAGCTCTTCACATTAGTGACATTAAATGTCAGAGATCTAGGAGTGCCTTGTATAAACATAAAATGGTTCATGCAACAGCACATTTTGTATTTATAGGGTTGGATATGGTAGTTATGCACAATACCAATGATCATCATAGACACCAGTTATTAACACAGAAAGAATGGAGGTGGATAGTTAATTTGGGGGCTTTATTTAAACCAGGCCTCAATGACCATTGGTAATATGATATCATGTTTTATGAGAAAAACAAGCTTGGGAATATTATACCAGCATGCTTATACTCGGTATCATGGTTGTTTATTAGTGCATATATAATATACAAATTTTGTGCTTTTTGTTGGGCATTTTGTCTAATAAACCTTTTCTCACTTCGACCTGATGGATTTATTTCGAGTGCTGGATATGTTTGTGGACTTTGTGTAAACTTTGGATCCGTGCACCATTTTGTTCCGCGCACTCTTTGTGGGCAGTTGTGTGTGTTTTTCGAGTGCTGGAACATTTCCCAGGATGCCTAAATCATTGGCGTGGGCCTGGGGATTTTTACTTTGGCTTTTGTGCTTGTGGAATATTTTACATTTACAGTCATTGCAGCTGAAGTCGGGCCAGAAGTGGTGGACATATAAACTTGCTCAAACATGGCAACAGGTACGGATTTTAGGACATATTTAAATAACATATTGGCAGACAAACACGACAGTGCTTTTTTAACGACTGCTCATGCTGAACATGATTTTTTACAAAATAACAGTGGGACAAGACAAGTAAATGTTGTGGATACATTTGGGAAATTGACCGAGGCATCTAAAAGGGTGCGATCATGTGTATGGCATTGTAAACTCTTAAAGGCTTATTTAGCAACTAACATCATACCAAGAGGGCTCAGAGTGTATGTGGAGCCAGGATTAGGTAACAATGATGATGAGTTTATGTTTAAATGGAGGGCCATACAGGCTACAGCTTCGAGCATGTTTTTACAGATGCTTGTGGAACATTATGAAAAACAACTACCTGAATTGGTATCCAAACTCGAACAGTGTTTTGAACGTATTCAAGAATTTGTAACAACCCCTGAATATCAAAATCTGTATACACAGTTTGTTACAGATACTGAAAAATATGACAAGGAACTGTGTAAAAGAAAAACGAATAAGTATCAACGGGATGTAAACGACTTTAAAAAGGCAACAGTTTATACATGGAAAAAGCAAAAGAGGGGGGTGAGATTTACAGAGGATAAACAAATCCCAAGCTCAAAAGAAAACGAGTTAAGTCTATTTTAAAGAGACAAGATAAATCATCAAGTGCATCAGAATATTCATCCAGCTTATCCAATACAGATACGGAACCAGAAATGAATGAGGCACAGGATCTTCCTTCACCAGCTTCTAAAAGATACAAGACCCCTTTAGAAGGGCAGGCCGCAAACATCATAGAAGAGACAGTGAGGAAAAGGTTTCAGGACAATCTGTCACAACAACAGATTCAGACCTAAATATTGGTCTGGATGTGGTTGATGACATTAATCATCTAGTCATCAACCTTACTAAATTCACATTTTCTTCTAGTGAACTCAGAGTGCTTAATAAACGTTTAGGCTTTGTTCCTTCTTTTTTTGTGTCACAATATGATGTTATTAATGATGTTAAAAGTTTCTATAGAAAATTAAACTTGAAATATTATTTTGCACAAAAAGAACATGCTTCTGGTGTAATCCAACCTGGTGTTTTTCAATTTAGAAAATCACAGTTTACGCCCCCATACCACAGCACCATAAAAATTTTTGAACAGTTAGTATTAAAAGACCTACATTTGAATCAATCTACTGTTTTCTGTCCAGGGTTTCAAAATTTGACTGTTACAGAGAAAGAAGCTTTGAAGGGTCTTATGAATAATTCTAACATAGTAATTGTAGGTGCTGATAAAGGAGGGGCGGTGGTTATATGGGATAAAGTACAATACATGACAGAAGCATATAGACAACTGTCTGATACACAGTTTTATTCTGTCCTAACTAATGATCCTACTTTTGAATATAAAAACAAGATTGACAGGTTTCTAAATGAAGCTTGTGATTCACATATTATTACTTCACAACTTATGAGACAGCTTTTGGTAGACTATCCGGTTTCACAATATTTTTACATGGTTCCCAAAATACATAAGAGATTGGATAATCCCCCAGGACGACCCACAGTGGCAGGAAGGGGTTCATTGACTGAACCCCTTTCAGAATATTTAGAACATAGACTAAAAGGGCTATTGGTCCTGATAACAGCTAGAATTCGGGATACTCAACAATTTCTACAATTGATGGAAGATGTACAAGTCTCAGCCCATGAATACTTGGGGACCCTTGATGTACAATCTTTGTACACCAGCATTCCACATTCCAGTGGGATTGCAGCGGTGGAATTTTGGAAGCAACAATCAGGAATGTATAGTACAACAGAGCAGTCATTTTTGATTCAGATGTTGAGATTAGTATTAGAACATAATGCCTTTAAGTTTGACGGACAGTGGTATTTACAGATCAAGGGGACAGCAATGGGGGCTACGTTTGCCCCCACGTATGCTGATCTGTTCATGGGGTTTCTAGAAGCCCAATATATTTATGTTATGCCGGTTGAGTTTAAACAACAGTTGACAATGTGGCGGAGATACTTGGATGATTGTTGGGTTGTGTGGGGGGGGGGGGGAACATACTACTGACTGGCAGCAATTTGTATTATATCTTAATCAGAATTCACATGGTATTAAATTTATAGGTGATATAGATCACAAAATAGTGGAATATTTGGATGTTAAGGTTAGTAAATCAACAGATGGATCTTTGTATACAGATTTACATCGTAAACCTTTTTCTAAAAATGCGTTTTTGCATGCCAGTAGCTGTCACCCCCCCCCCATACAATCCGAAATATACCAGGATCTCAATTCCAGAGAGTAAGAAGGGTATGTTCACAAACCAGTACATATGAAAAACAGGCCCTAGATTTGCAAAATAGGTTCAAAAAAGGGGCTATAAAAAAAGCTGCATTAAGCAAGCATACCAGGCGGCTAGCCAAATGGACAGATCAACATTGTTGACTGATACTGAATCCAGGGTGGATACTCAACAAGTTAGGTTTATCACTACCTATGGTAGTAATACTTCTAGTATTAAGAACATATTATCCAGACATTGGCATGTTTTGCACTCAGATGCATTCTTTACCAATTATGTGGATCAAGAATGTCATTTTGGATACAGAAAGGGTAAAAGTGTAGGACAATATATTTCTTCTTTCAAGAAGGGTACAACAATAAAAGTCATTCATACTAGCATTGTAGGTAGTACTTTTTGTGGAACATGTAAATACTGTAAATTGATGGCTAAAACCAAGTCTTTTACATCCGTCAATACCAGTAAGGTGTTTGATATTAGACATCTTATTGCTTGTAAAAGCTTGTGGGTAGTTTACATGGCTGTCTGTCAGTGTGGAGCATTTTATGTAGGACAGACTTCTTGTGTATTTAAACAACGCATAGCTCTTCACATTAGTGACATTAAATGTCAGAGATCTAGGAGTGCTTTGTATAAACATAAAATGGTACATGTAACAGCACATTTTGTATTCATAGGGTTGGATATGGTAGTTATGCACAATACCAATGATCATTATAGACACCAGGTATTAACACAGAAAGAACGGAGGTGGATAGTTAATTTGGGGGCTTTATTTAAACCAGGCCTCAATGACCATTGGTAATATGATATCATGTTTTATGAGAAAAACAAGCTTGGGAATATTATACGAGCATGTTTATACTCAGTATCATGGTTGTTTATTAGTGCATATATAATATACAAATGTTGTGCTTTTTGTTGGGCATTTTGTCTAATAAAACTTTTCTCACTTCGACCTGATGGATTTATTTCGAGTGCTGGATATGTTTGTGGACTTTATATATATATATATATATATATATATATATATTATTATATATATATATATATATATATATATATATATATTATTATATATATATATATATATATTATTTCTAATTTGTATCCCTCTCGGGATCCTTTATTTGTTGTTATAAACGCTAGACTGTAGATGTTGAGAACTGCCATTTCTCTGATACCTGTAACTGCTTGAAGCTATTGTTGCAAAGATTAACTTAATTACACATTAGGGTTTATGTCACTAGCTACAATGACTTTCTAGTACTTATCTGTGCATGAATGTATGTTCCCTACTGTGTTTCACTGACTGTCTGGCTAGACTGTTTTATAAAATGTGAATTGTGTTAGTCTATGTACCGAACTTGTTTAAATTTAGGCATATGTTTCTGGTTATCTATTACATACTTCATTGACTAATGGATTTACTTACTTTTCTCTTTCTCTCTCTTCTTATATAATTATCAGCCTGTACACCTGAGTTCCTGTCCTACCCTTCCTAAAGAGGCCCTGTGGATATCATACTAAGCAACACAATCCTGAATAGGATTTTACGTCCTCCCCTATAAGACTGTCTACCCAGAGTAGACCTTTTGGAAAGTATGTCCTACTCTTGTATTGTATAATTTTTACTCTTCAGGCTATTTTTACTTCCCTCCCAGGTTAACCAGCAGCCTCCCCCCCTCCAGTAGTATTTAATCTCTTTTCTCTTTGCCTCCTTTCCTCAGTTCTATCCTTAAGGAAACTCCCCCACTATCCAGACTTTTTCACTTGGTGAACTTCTGCTTGCTCTGTCCCACAATATCCCTGACCTGGCCACTAGGTGGCGCCCTTTCTAATAAGACACACACTATTTTTTCCCATATTTTTCAGAGTATTGTACTGTAGAACACACCTTTTTTTCTCCCCATTTTTGACTCTCCCCACCCACCACATATCCACACTGCACTATTACTCTATAGCTCACCCCTAACCCTCACCTTACATAGTGTCTCTCTCTTCTTCCCTGATTGTTTTCTGCCTTATCCCCTCACTGGCTCCTTCCCGCTCCGTTCACTATGCTCACTCCGCTCCCTTCCCTACCCCCAATTCTCACCCACCCCCAGGGGCCCTACCCTTATACTCGCTAAAACACACCCCCAAACTACCAACATCCTACCTCATTTCCTGCCCCATTACCACCTATTAATTCTATTCTCCAGTTCTTACCACCACACCCACTCTCCACAGTCCTATCTATCTGCCACACCCCACTCTCAACCATCCCAAACCACCCACTCCTACACTTACTAACCTCATCTCACTAATAACATGCCTTTAAGCCTTAACATGCTTTATTCTCTACCACTTCTTAACATCCTTCTTCTTTACTATACTCTTACTTCCTACGAATATCTAATGCTTACCCAATTTCCTAATTTAGCCAAACATACAACCTCTACACTTCCTCTAGCTAAACAAACACATATTAATATCCTATCATCCTGTCCCTACCTTCCCCCTCTCTACCACAAATTACACCATAACAGATTCCTAACCACTAGACGGTTTCATCTAATACCCTGCAAAAATACAAAGTTATTTCAAGTCCCACAAACACTTTTACTGATACATGGAGACATCCACCCCAACCCTGGCCCCAACAATCATCTCAGCCATACCCCTACTAACCAAACTGCTAACAGTTTTGGTTCACCTTTCTCCACTGACTCCCTCTCAATAGCTCACTTAAATATTCGCAGCATCAACAATAAAATCACACAACTCCATGCTTTAATTGACTTCTATGCCTTTGATATTCTCTGTCTCACTGAAACTTGGCTTAAACCAGGTACCAAAGACATTGAAATCACTCCCCCAGGCTATAGCACCTTAAGGCAAGATTGACTTAACAAAAAGGGCAGTGGAGTGGCCTTATTATACAAATCCCAACTTCCCAACTGCAGCTAGCCTTAATTGACTCCCTACTCCCCTCCCCAGCCAATGCTGAAATACTCTGTTCCAAACTACAAATTAATAAAAACAAAGCCATATATATTATATGCTCCTACATCCCTCCAGGCAATAACGTCAATACATTAGAAAATATCCTTAGCTGGGTCTCCTGTAGCTTTCCTCAGGAAACCATAATCTTAGGAGACTTTAATATTGATTGGAATTCCTGCATCTCTCCCAAACCTTCCATTCACCTTAATCTCTTTTCCTTTCAACAAACCATAAACTCCCCTACTATAATACACAAATCAACCCAGAAACAAGCCATCCTGGACTGGATACTGATCAACAACAATCCCCTCTCTTATAAAACTGGAATACTCCCTGACAATATCAGCGACCATCTCCTTACCTATATCACTAAACAAAAATACAACAATCCCAAGCAGGCTACCTATCGTACTGTACACAACAAAACAAATTTTAACCTATCATCCTTTCGTAATGAACTTAAAGAATATAACTGGTCAACTCTAAAACACCTCCCACTTGATGAAGCAGTTACCCATTTCAACAATACCTTCCTACAAATTCTCCAGCATCATGCCCCTTCTCGATTGATTAGACTAAGCTCCAAAGCAGCCCCATGGCTTTCCACAAAAACCAAACAAACAATGCGAGCTAGAAACAAATTATGGAATAAATGGAGATCCACTAAAAGCCCAATTGACCATCAAAATTTCAAACACCTCAGAAACACAACAAAAAAACTCACCTATCTAGATAAAAAGAACTATTACCTGCAGTATCAACAAAGCCAAAACCCCAAACATTTCTGGTCAGGAATCAATAAACTGCTCCACCCAGGGAACACCAAAACACCCACACCAACTAGCCTAGCTCAGACCCAACCTAATATAATAGCCAATACCTTCAACAACTTCTTCTCTCAAACTGTTGCCACTCTAGCTAACACCATGACCCCCCCCTCCTCCCCTTCAAACAACCTCCTCTCCTCAAAACAGCACCCCTACTCTAATATTTAATACAGTCTCCACAACCTATATACATAAGTTACTCTCTAAACTTAAACCTTGCACCCCTTCTGCTGACAATCTACCAGCTGAGTATCTTCAACTAGCAGCAACTGAACTATCTTACCCAGTCTCCATCTTAATTAACAGAACCATAACTGAATCCACTATCCCATCCTGTTGGAAAATCTCCCATATCATCCCACTCCACAAAGGAGGAAACTCCAATGAACTTTCTAATTTCCGGCCTATAGCCCTTCTATCTCGAGTATCTAAAATTATGGAACGCTGCATACACCATCAACTCTTACATCATCTCTTGCAAAATAACTTACTCGCAGACTCTCAGCATGGTTTTAGGCCCCACCACAGTACTTCTACTGCCCTCCTCTCCTTCACAGACGTGATCAACAAAAATCGCAATAAAAAACTTTTCTCCTCTGCTCTATTCCTGGACCTCTCTAAAGCCTTCGATATGGTCAACCATCAACTTCTCCTAGATACTTTAAAATCCCTCTCACTTGATTCACTAGCACTACAGTGGTTTGACTCTTACTTGACAAACAGAAAACAAGCAGTCCTCTGGGACAACCATCTATCCTCTCAGCTCCCAGTTACTATCGGAGTCCCACAAGGATCCATCTTAGGTCCCCTCCTTTTCTCAATATTCATAAATAACCTGCCCACCTCTCCCGACATCCACTTGCATACAGTATGCTGATGATTCAACTCTCATCTGCTCTGCTCCATCTCCTGAAGAACTACACTCTTCCACCCAAAAGGTCTTTACGACAGCAGAAAAATGGTTCCAACAGATCTGTCTCCTCCTCAATCCCAAAAACAAATTACTACTTTTCACCCCTACCCTTAAATCCACCCCAATCTCATTTTCCATTGTGTCCTGTAATGGCACTATCATTAAACCTGACTATTCCACCAAACTACTAGGCGTTACTATTGACAATCAGCTAAGCTTTGACAACCACATTGATCTAACCATCAAGACTGTAAATAAGAAAATAGGTGCCCTCTACAGAATTAAGCCCTTTCTTAATGCTACCACCCGAGTGTCTCTTGCCCAAACTCACCTCATCTCCACACTATTGTATGCCTCTCCATCCTTTATCAACATTTCTAAAGCCAACCTTTATAAACTTAACACAGCCTACCATAGTATTGCCAGGTTTGCCACTGGATCCCCTTTTCGTACTCATCATTGTCTCAATCTAAAAAAACTTCACTGGCTAGAACTTCAGAACCTAATACTCCAGCATCAATTAGTCATCACTTTTAACATTCTGCACTACCCCTCCAATACACCCATACTTAATAACCTAATCACCCCATATAAAAACCTTACCTCACTTCGCTCAGCCAACAAGCTTCTAGTAACTACTCTTAAATCCCACAATAAAGCAGGTGACTCCTTATTTGCAAATACTGTTGGATCATATTGGAATAAACTTCCCGTAGAACTGACCACCCTAAGCTCATCTAACCTTTTCAAAAAACAAATAAGACACCATTTCCAAACACACTGGCTATGCCCATGCTCTAATCCTGACTGAGCTCAACATAGAATGCATCTCTTTCCAGTTCCCTCCTCTTCACTCTTAATGATTATCCTTTACTTCTGATTTATCCCTCTTCTGACCTACCTGCATATTTATTCTTGCTTCTTTTCGTTTTCACTTCCTATTTCTTCCTTGTTCTTGCTGTATCACTACATCTTGTCATTTTTCCCTTACTTACATACATTCTGATCACTTCAATGCTAATCTCTTTCCTAATACTACTACCCTGCCATAACTTGTACTATTCTAAATTGTAATTAGTGAATTTGTTACTGACTCTCCATATGTCACAATTTTTTTTTTTTTTTTTACTCGATCCTCTTCATTCCGTGACAGTCTCACCCTAACTATTAAGTCATTGCAAGACTGCCTCTCCAATGTTTAACTCTTGTTCAACCACCTCTGAAATTTTTTTTCTACATAATAACTGTTCCTAATCTGCTTACTTGTTTTCTACATTAGGTTTATTTGCTGTTTGCTTTTGCATTTGTGTCTGATTGTTGAATTTATTGATTGTTTGAATTTTTTTTTTTTTGAGTGTTTTTCACTGTTAGCTACTAGTATGTTAATGGAGCTTTTCTCCTCGGGCCTCTGCTGAAAATGGACATGCATCCAGCCAGACTAGCCCGGTTAACAAATGTAAAATAAAATAAAATAAAATAAATAAATATATATATATATATATATATATATATATATATATATATATATAGATATATATATTTATATACATACATACACACACACACACACACACACACATATATATATATATATATATATATATATATATATATATATATATATATCCTATTTTATAATAATAATAATAATATGTTGTTTCCAATTAATTATAAATTCTCTTTGTCATCAAAGTTTAAATATTCATGCAATGCTTATAGGTTAAAAATAAGATTGTCACTTTAATGTTGAAATTGTATGCATTTCTTGCATGTTTTTAATTAAATGTGTTTGTTAATTGCTGCTGCACAGTGCTTTGCCATTACTATAGTGAGAAGCACAGTGTCAAATATGGTACCTCTGGTGAGAACAAAGTAAACTGTGCTCAGGCCTGAGGCTATGTGCGGGTGCGCCTCCTAACCAGCTTCATTCATTTGGCACCTGTGGCCAAGTCTTGATAAGTCACACTGTTACTATACTTGTGACTATACTAAAAAATAATAGTATATAATATCAAAGTATTTTCTATTTTGATTTCTTGAAAATAAGTGTTACAAGTAATTTCATCAGGAAGCCTGTAATTTATTTAGGCTAAGGTTAAGAATCATATCAATTATTTACCAATTTAGTAAATATGGTTACAACTAAAATATATGCATCGCATTTCAGAAACAATAAGTGATATCCTATAATTGTCATATTATGTGTACACGTACAAAAATTATTCAGTAAAAATGCAAACGTGCATTACAAATGGAGAGTCCATTACAGTGTAAATGACAATTGCTCTTGCTGTCTTTTAGTTTGAATTATTGCAATTAATAACATAAAATCTGTTTTTAATACTGTAATTTTTTTCTTTGTATTTTTAGTAAATAAGTTTTAGGGATATGATATACACAAGGAATCAATAAAATTTGTGTAGGCTCCTTGTAGAGCCTACATAGAATGTACCCGTTTACACAACCACAGTTCCCCCTCGGCAACACGCCATACCTATTAATCATGGCGCTCTACTGAGGGAGATTATAGTAACATGGATATTGAATCCATGTAGGGAGTAGTGTAGATGCTGTCCCATGTTTGTGGATTATCCAGGGAATTCCTGGACAGATGTTATGTGCAGGATAAGAATCCCTGTTCTGTACCCTACTAGTGTAGAAATATGTGTGAATTTTAATAGTTTTTGTTGTGTTTTTTTTTAATGCCCATTTGCACAGCACAGTGCAGACTGCAGCAGTACCGAGCTGTGCTTACACATGCATAGCTGACACCTGCCAGACCAGCAACTTGCTGAAAGAGTAATGGAAACAATGTGAGTGTAACTTGGAGTCTGGTACTGGACTACACCACTAGAGAGCCAGACACAGAATAATGAATGTAAGTAAGGTCTCTAATACCAGGTAAATGTACATATTTATCAGCAACTTGTAGAAATACACCTGCTAAAACATTAATGTCAAAATACATGTCAGCTGGGACTCTCGTGGAGAAATACATCCCTGTAAAGCCAGGCTCACAATAATGGATGTAATGGAGGTATATCACAGCCTGTATGTGTGCACTTATATCTTCACAAATTGACATGCTTTAACAGTGACTCTGTAGCTTAGTCTGTTAAATGGTTTGCAAACAGTATTTTTGCCACACATGGTCTTGGGTTCAAATCCAGTGGTGTGTAGCATTTAAACTACATTATTGTAAAGCCATCAATGAATGATTGAGTCATGTACTCTTTTTCCACACAATGAATTTCAAATGCAATGCCTGCTTTTCAATGATGGAAGTCAAAGGCCTGCAGGTAGGAACACACTTGACATATCCCTATAGCAACACTATAAAGTGCATAAAGTCCAGGTCCACCAGCCTCTACCCCTCTCAAATACTCACCTTACACCTCACCCCTACATCTGTCACCCCCTAACCCCACTCCTTCTCTCAAAGCCTTAAATATCTTCTCTCTGAATATGCAAAGCCTATTAAATAAAATCACAGAACTACATTCCTGGATTGTTAATGTTTCCATAGGTGTATAGGTTCAGAGGTTCATAGACGATACTTGGCTTTTGGCCCGGAGGCCTTTGTAAGCCTAGCCAAGAATTTCACCCATGTTCCCACAAAGTTAGCACCTGTTTTCCCTGCCAAGCAGGGACACACGTGGGATCCCAGGGGTATATTTTCTGTGGGTTCCTATTAAATAATCAAAGATGCATTCTTTCGAATGTGTCTTGATCGAACTTGAAAGCACAAAAAGGCAAAATAGCGAAACAGCATATAAGTGAATTCTTTCCGTTTTCGTCACTGTAGTGCGATCTTGGAGTTGGAATATTTAAGTAGGGGTGTGTGGGAGGCGAAGCCTCACACTTTATGTAATGTTTTAATTTTTTTTTATTTTTTTATGGAACAGCGATTTTTTTTCCCTTGGAAAAAAATCGCTGTTCTGAGCATTCTAAATTTTAAGCTTTTGCTTACATAGGTTCGATAAATCATAGTTCGCTTTTTTAAGCATTCAGTGATTTAGCATAGACCCATTCTCTGTTTCCCATCTAGTCATCCAGGTTCCTCTTAAAGAGGGCTAGTGAGGTACTCTGCTGGACATGGAGAGGAAGTTTATTCCACAGATGGGAGAGTCGCTGGGACACAAATCTGTCCCACCAAGTTCTATTAATGTCACAGACCAGGTTGAGACCTTGTGTGTGAGTCCCTCATATCCTAACCCTGTCTGAAACCTTGTTAAATCCCAGATACTGAAATCCTATCTGCAGGCTATAATACTTTTCACTCAGACAGAATCAAAAAGAGGGGTGGAGGTGTTTCCATTCTCTACTCTGATCAACTTAATCTTTCCCCTCTCTCCATTTCTATACCTAGCTTTGAGCCTGCTGAAATTCCTATCGTAAACTGTCATGTAAACTCACACAAAAAAATTTGTCATAGCCTCTTTCTATATACCTCCTGGGAATAATATTTTTATCCTTGAGAACCTTCGCTCATGGTTTACTCAATATGTGCCCTACAAAACCGTTATCCTTGGTGATGTAAACATAAACTGGACTAATATTTCATCTACATCTCCTACTCTTACTCTTAATCTTCACGGCTTCCACAAACTTATATCCTCCTGAACTCGGACTAACAAAAACTATATCCCTGGACCAACCCTAGACTGGATCCTCGCCTCAGATCCTAACCTCTATCACAATCCTGGGACACTCACTAACTCTTTAAGCGACCATTTCCCTACCTGTGTATACAAATTCTCCCAACATCTACTTAAAGACCACCTCTATAGAGAATGCTGCAAACTTGCCCATTTCAATCCAGATACTTTTGAACTGGTCCTTCCTATGTCAGCTCCCTCTTAATGAGGCTGTAGTATCTGTCAATAAGGTATTTCTAGACATACTAATTCTCTGGCACCTATCAGAAAAATTAGACTAAAATCTAACTGTGCCCCTTGGCTCACAAAATACACCCGATCCATTATGCATATATAGTGTCTGGAAAGCCTGGGTCAAAAACAAATCCTTTCCTCTACTTCAAAGTTACAAAGAGCTCAGAAACCTGTCAAAAGGTTAATCAACAATGATAAAAAAAATTTCTGTTCCACCCAATACAGCCCACAAAACATTTCAAAAAAAATTCTGGATGACCATTAATAACCTTCTTTATCCTGGCAACCCCTCAACTCCCAACCCCTTCCAAATAGAACAGCTACTGAAACAGCCACTCTCCTGAACAACTATTTCATAGAAGCAATCCAAACACTTACTCAAAATAACAATGTTTCCTCTACTCCTTCCTCATCTCCCAACAAAGCACCTTCCAATACCTTCTCATTCAAGCCAGTTCCCACCTCCGTCATCATATCTCTCCTAAACAAACTCAAACCTTGCCCCCCCCCTGCTAAAATACCTTCCTACTTTCTTAAAATTGCCACAGAATCCATTGCCTACCCTTTCTGCATAATCATAAATTGATCTATTACTGAAGTGTCACTGATATATGGAAATCCTCCTTCACAATCCCTTTGGACAAGGGCAGAAACTCTACAGACCCTTCAAACTATAGGCCTATAGCTAATCTGTCCCCTATCTCCAAAATTCTGGAAAAGAGTGTCCACACCCAGTTACTCAAATATCTGCTTGAGAATAACCTGCTTACTTCCACACAACATGGTTTCAGGCCACACCATAGTACATCCACTGCACTACTTTCCTTCACCAAACAGTAGCTGAGGCCCAGGACAATAACATGCTCGTCTCCTGTCTATTCCTTGACCTCTCTAAGGCCTTTGACACCGTCTCTTACTCTAAATGTCTTACTAAACTCTCTGATCTCCACCTCTCTACCTCCTCTGTAAATTGGTTCTCCATTTACCTCTCCAATGGGCAACAATCTATTTACTGGCAAACTGTCTGCCCTCCTTCCTTCCAGTTAAAACTGGGGTTCCACAAGGCCCCCTCCTGTTTGATATTTTCACTAATAACCTACACTCAGCTTGTAAGCTCTCAACACTACTACAATATGCCAGTGACTCCACTCTTATCACTACTGCCCATAGCATTCCTGATCTCTTAACACTCACTTAGGACACCTTCTACTCTGTTGAAACTTGGCTGTCTGACAATCAACTTCTACTAAATCCTAAAAAGACAAAACTACTTTTCTTCCTTCCTAGAACACTGGCTCAACACAAATCCTCCTTTACCATCACCCCTTAACAATACCATCATAAAACCAGAACTCCATACCAAACTACTTGGCACCATAATTGATGACAAACTAAAATTTGACATACACATCCAACATTGTATATATAAAAAAAAAACACCAGAAACTTGGTCTTCTTTATTGAAATCAGAAATTCCTTATACCTTCCTCCAAAGTCTTTTTGGCTCAGTCACTCTCCTATTACCTTGCCTTCTGCATGCAGCCCCTATCCTCACAAATATTCAATCTTCACTCCTATCAAAATTTTAACAGACATACAATCAAACTGCTAGATTTGCTGCAAATCTCCCTTACAATTCCCATCACTGTCTTGGCCTTAAGACACTTCAGTGGCATGAATTGTCCAACCAACTACTTCTTCCTCAATTACATATTACACACTCAGTTTTGAACAATCTGTCTTCCTTCCCCGCTATCTCCAACCTAGTATCTTACAACTCCCCCCTCCAACACCTTCACACAACTGACAAACACCTTCTTGACATTTACAAACCTAAAAAGAACCTTGCAAAGACACTTTATAAGTACTCAGTAGCTCATGCCTGGAAAGCAGTCTCCCTCAATATAAGAAATATTTCCAATAAATGCCTGTTTAAATGAGGACTAAAACACTATCTACTAAAGACTTGATCCTGCCCTTGTCAAACACTCACATAACAACTAACCTTCGTACTCATCCTCTATTTCTTTTTTGATTTACTATCTCCTGTTTGGTCCTTATCCCTTTTTCATGTAATCTCATTTTTCCCTTCTGTATTAATAGCACAAAAGTCTTTCTAATGCTATGTCCTCTTATGATTTAATACTGAGAATCCCTCTCACATAATGCATACAGGTCTATATTACCAGAGCGAAACTCCTTTTGAACGAATACCAAAACACCAACACGAATTGCATGAACCGCGAGAATACTGAACGCACTATACTGTGAAATTTGAAATCTTGAACTGTCATAGTCAGCCAACCCCACCACCCGCTACATACTACCTACCCAAACAAAATAAATAAACCACATAAATACACTAACCAAACCCTACTTCTAACCCTAAAGTAAAGCACCAAAACTCTACTTCTAACCCTGCACTAAACCCCACATACACCACTATCTATGCACTATCCTTAACCCCTCCCTAACCCTAAGGTTTGTAACTACTGCACACTTCCCCTACGAAAATATAAACAAACAAAATAAATAATCCACATACATACATTTACCAAAACCCTACTCCTAACCCTACACTAAACCGTACATATATTAACTATCTATGCACTTACCTTAACCCGCACCCTAACTCTAAGGTCCGTAACTATCACACACTTACCTTATGGAACTATACCACAGACGGGCCAACCATGGTAATTTAACATTTCCAAATTCGCAGTTTTGGACGTTCGCTGTAATGCTGGTTTGCGCAATACGTGTCGATGTTTACAGATTTGCTTAAATGGACATTCGCTCTCATAGGTTCATAGGTTCATAGGTAGGTACTAGGCTATCGGCCCAAGGGCCTATGCAAGCCTAGCCAACAAGGTTTCCTGGCTTATGCCACCCAAGAAAGTTATTTTCCTGTGCCACTGACGAGCAGAGACACAGAAGTGATCCCCGGGGTGTATTTCCTATTTCCCATCCACTCATCAAGATTTTTCTTGAAGAGTGCTAATGAAGAACTTTGCTTGACATAGATGGGTAGCCTGTTCCAGAGTATGGGAAGTCTCTGGGATAGGTCTCTATCCCTCCAGCTTGTCCTGTTTATTGTGGTGACAAGGTTTAGGTCCCTAGAGCATGTAGCTCGGAGGGATTGGGATTTCTTTAGGTGTAGCATGTCCAACAGCTCTGGGTTTGACATAGCTTTATATGTTAGGCAGAGATCACCTCTGAGTAGGTGATATGCTACGGAGTAAAGCTGGAGTTTTTTGAGGCGGTCAGTGTAGGGCATTTGTTTGAGTCCAGTAATCCTCTTTGTGAGGTACTTCTTTGGCCTTTCCAGCTGCTGCAGATGCCTTGTGAGGTACATTCCAAAAGGGACGTTATACTCTATAATGGGTCTAATGAGTGATGAGTAGAGGGGAACAATGACCTCTTTTTTCCTGGACGAGAACCCTTTTATGATGAGGTGTGCCACGTAGAAAGACTTCCTGACTACTGTGGCGATGTGATTATCAAAGGAGAGACTCCTGTCCACCTGGGTCCCAAGGTCTCTTATCACGCATTCGATGTTAAGTAGATTGCTGCCTATGTGGTAGTTCATGGGTACAGAGTTTTTACCAAAGGGGATGACACTGCATTTTTTGGCATTGAGCTTGAGGCCATGGCTCTGACACCAGGCATCTGTCTCAGAGAGGCCCTTCTGTAGGATGTTCACATCATTTGGGTACTTGACTATGGCTCCTAGTTTGCAGTCATCTGCGAACTTCATTAGCCAGAGGCTTTCTGTGTTAGCCTGTACTTCAGAGAAGTAGATACCAAACAGGAGTGGTCCCAGGACGGAACCATGTGGTACTCCACTTGTCACTGGTTTGAGGTCAGATTTGGAGTCTGCAACTTTTACAGTGTGGGTTCTGTCAGTGAGCCAGTTGGTAACCCATTTTGTGATGTAGGGATTTATGCCTAGTTTATTGAGTTTAGCTATAATTCCAGAATGGGGGATGATGTCGAAAGCCTTGGCGAGGTCAAGATAGGCTGTGTGAACCAATTTACCCTCATCTACAGCTTTGGTGACTGCCTCAAAGAAGTCGATCAGGTTCAGGAGGCATGATCTGCCTTTCACAAACCCGAACTGGGTGGGATCCAGAGTTTGGAGGTTACCAATGTCTTTGTTTATGAGTTCCATGATGATACGTTCCATGGCTTTGCAGACCAGGCTCGTCAGGCTAATAGGTCTATAGTTCCCAGGATCAGAGGTGGCTCCCCCTTTGTGGAGTGGGATAACTGTTGCTGTGTGCCATTCAGTGGGCACAAAGCCTGATGCGAGGCTATTATTTAACATGGTGCTTAAGTGGGGAGCCAGTTCATTTTGAAGTTTGTGTAAAACGCAGCTTGGGATGTTGTCCGGTCCCATGGATGCTGTGTTTTTGGCTTTAGAGAGTGCAGCTTTCACCTGCATAGTTGTGATTACAGGGACTCTGCATTCTTTCTGTATAGATATGGGCCCTTTAGGGGGTGAGGGAGGGTTGAAAGTTAGCACTGAACCTATCTGCCAGGATGTTGGCAATATCAGTTGGTTCTGTAATTTTCATGCCTTTGTGCTGTAACTCAGAGCAGATCTGGGTGTTACCATTGAGATTCTTTACATAGCTATAGAATGCTTTGTGGTTGTCCTTGGAATTAGTGGAAATTTTATTTTCGTAGCTAGCTTTAGAGGATCTTATAAGGGATCTCAGCTTCTTACTGAGGTTGACCAGGAAGCTCCTCCATTCATGGGATTTTACTCTCTTTTGCAACAGTTTCTTCCTTCTGTTGTGCAGTTTGTTTATGGCAGGGGACCACCAGATTGGCTTCCTTTTTTTGGAGGATAGCATCTTGGTTCTGTTTTGGATAGCACGATCCATGCACTCATGTAGGTGCTTATAGAGCGCATTTGTGTAGGATTCAGCAGTTGTAACTGTATTGCCCATCTGCATGGGTGTCATGAAGTTCACTACTTCTGTCTTAAGAAGCATGAAGTTGGCTTTGGAGAAATTTCTTACTGTGGTTTCCTAATGGGGGGTGGGGGTGGGATGTGTATATCAAGGGTGATTAGCTTATGGTCGGATCGGACCAACAAGGAGTTGACTTCAGGTGTGGAACACCGGTCACTCATGTTGGTAATGACTAGGTCTAGGATATTGTTGCCCCTGGTGGGGGTGTGGATAAGTTGATCTAGGGCATTGGAGTTTATGAATTCCAGAAAGTGTTGTGCTAAGGAGTTAGTACATGAGTAGTTTTCCCAGTTAATGGTGGGATAGTTGAAGTCGCCCATTATTAGGGTGTTTGGTTGAACCCTAATATTTTCCAGTACATCAAGAAAAGAGGAGTGGGAATCCTTGGACATGGTGGGGGATCTGTAGCAAGCTACAATTTGGATTGCAGTTTTGCCAAGAGTTAGTTGCACTTGGATAACCTCGGATGCATTATGCTGAGCAACTAGCCTGGAGGTGTGGATATCCTTAATGAATATGGACACACCCCCACCTTTGGTGTTTCGGTCCAGGTTAGATGGCCGAAAAGTGTGGTATGAGTTATAGCCTGGTAGTGCAGGGGTGCTCTCGGGAGTCTTGAACCAGGTCTCAGTCACTGCACAGATATTGATGTTCTCCATTTTAAGGAGTGCCTCGAGTGAGTGCATTTTGAAATTTAGACTTCTAGCATTGAGTAGCATTACCCTCAGTTTTTGCTTACCTGTTCCTGTTATGGTGGTGAATTTGTTACTTGAACCCTGCCTAAAAAAGGCACTATAGGGGCAGCAAGAGCCTTAGCCAGTATCCAGAATTCTAGGGACGACAGGTGCAGGCCATCTGTGGCAAAGCATCGTGGTCTGTCGACCATGTCATCCCAAGCAGGCAGATACTGGATCCCCTTTGAATGGCACCAGAAGCTTAGCCAATTGTTGAAATCAATCATTTTGTCCTTGTACTGTGGTATCATTCTGGGCGATGGCAGAATGCTACTCAGGGCTAGGGTCATACCTGCCTGGGCTACAAGATCGCAGAGCTCTTCCATGTCTCTTTTCATGTAGTCCAGGGAGGTACGTCTCAGGTTATTCACACCAACATGGACAATGACAGAGTCATATTTGTACTTGTTGTGGAGTGACCTGAGTGCGTGGGTTATGTGGCGGATCTGGCACCCGACAGGCAGCTGACAGTAACCTTCTCCTTGTTTAGCCTGGTGAGTGGGACATCAGTGTGCCTGACTATAGAGTCACCTATGACTAGTGTGTTGGGTATGTTGTTTTGCCTTATTGGCTGTGTTTGAGTGGCACACTGAATCTGTGGGCTATGTGTCATTTGGATTGTGTTGGGGGATGGAGGTTGCTTGTGTTTCTGCTTTGGAGGTCTCTGTTGCTTAGGCAGATTATTATTGAGAGCTTCTGTGAATGTTTTTGAGTTTCTATGTGTGAATTTTGGTGGTGTAGACGTAGTGAGACTATGTGATGAGTGTGGTGTGGTGCAAATGTTTACCTTCTCCTCATGACTGTCAGGTTCAGTCTTGGTTGGTGAGAGCTTTACCTCCAGTTTGGCTAGATAAGTGCATCTCTCACAGGTTGTAGTGTTGGGTGGTAGGAGGAGACGGTTGTCTGTGTACATGAGGCAATTGCTACATTGCCCCAAGATGCCCAGATTCATCAGATAGACAGGGGAGAACACTGGGAGCTGACCCTTGGACATGCCTGAATAAAAAACTATTTTCCTCTAGATAAGTGAGGAAAGTGAGTACAAGAGCTGTTTTTCTCTAAGTAAGTGAGAAAAGTAAGTACAGAAACTGTTTTCCTCTAGGTAATGAGGAAGGTTGAGTGCTATAGTAATTAGTAGCTCATTTAGTGCTTACAAGTTCAGAACAAGTGCTGAGTATGAATAAGCAAATTTAACTGCTAAAACTAAGAATCTTTATCTGCACTAGACGAGTTACAGGACAGAAACAAGTGCAAATGCAGGCTTTCAAATCAGAAAGTTGAGAGAGATGGAAGATTGCCCAAACGGCCAATAATTACAAATTCTGGGCCAGAACCACTCCTTATGTGGTAGACAGGTTACCTAATGCTTACCACTCCCACTGATAAGCTAGAAGGCTTCCCTCCAACACAGCAAGGCTTGGGGGGCTCAAAAGCTTGCAAACAGTCCTGGATACAGCAAATCTGTATCTGGAACACTAGTTACAGGAAAGGTAGGAAACAGGCTTACAGTTTTTTTTTTTAACAGAAAAGTAGCAAAAACAGTAGTAAAAACAATTCACATGCAGTGCAAGCTAGTACACTTGAATATGTATCAATATTAGACCACACACAGTTTGAAAAATGCAATTAAATTAAAAAGGACTAAAAGCAAGTGCAGAAAGGGTTTATTAGGTAGAATGCGGTAAAGTGATGGGACTGGGGGAGTGTCCTAGATCAAATCTACAGTGGGGCGGGCACTGCAAAAGCCACCAAATTTAAACTACAAACCAAAAACAGGGAGGGGGTTGGGGAAGACATTTTCAGCAGAGATTTGAGCAACCACTAATAGTATAAACTATAAAACAAAAAAAATATACTCAGCTCTGTACATAGCTCTCAACCTTCCATGTCCAAAATGAGGAACACTAGCCCTCATAATGTGGAACAAATGGGCAAAATGTGGAACACATACTAATGGCTTACTAACAACTTCAACTAGGAAGGTCATAGGATGGTTAAAATATGCTGGTTTTACTTATAGAGAATATCTTTTAATGAATGAACATGATTCATTTCTATTTACAATGGATTTCACTTAAAAAATTCCTAACACTGAATGTGTGACTTAGTCTTTCAATGTGGAACTTTGAGGGAACTTCGAGGAACATGAACTTTTTAAGACCCCAAATGAGGTACGTTCCTCGTAATGAGGTACACTTGAGAGCTATGGCTCTGTATATTTGCAGATCAGACTCTCAGAACAGTGAGACAACAGATATATAAGCAACAATTAAACTCTATAATAAAGAAAACGATAGTCAGCTCTGTATATTTGCAGATAGTCTTGTAAGGCTGTCTTTCAGAACACAGGTTCCAATTTAAATGCAGGCTGTTATTAACAGGTCAAATTAAGGGAACCTTGAGTTAGGTAACACACAAGCTATACAAAACAGTTATATCAGCTGAAGTAATAGGGAACCAATGCATACCACTGTCATGGTTCTTGTATTGCAGAAAGCTCCGCTGTAAATTCACAGCTTATATATTTATGTTCTGTGCGTGTACATTGAACACTATGTATTTTGTTTTTTGTTTTTTTATCTTTTGTATGATTTTTTTTATCTTCTATTGATCTTAAATTGTCTGCAGCACTAAAAATGGGACCTTGAATCCTTTGCACTAACCCGGTTAACAAAAGTCAAATAAATAAATAAAGTGTCAGGTCATGCATTAATATGCATTCACAGAGGATTTTAACTTAGGTAATGCAAATGAGACCCATAATATCAGAGTGCAGCACACAATCATTTCATAATGATATTACAGATTAGCACAGCTGCACAACTAGCATACACATATGGAGGTCCTGCTAGTAACAAGGACTTCCAGCATACACGTTCCAAATGATTACCATAATGTAACTCCCTCCATCATCTGGCAGTTGCCCAAATGGTTGACATAATGGTATATTTACCCCCATGTTGCTCAAGGACACAACAGACATGTTGCCTAGTACTCTGTGAATGATACCATTGGCTAACATATTCACCTTAAACTCATGCCTTAATTCTCAGTGGAATGGGTCCCCTTACTCTGGTCCTGCCTCTACAAGGATGACACAGCTACTCTTACAAGTGTTCACACTCTCTGCCTATGCCTATTGCCTACAGCATCAGCTGCAGCCTGAAGCACACACACCTGTATGTAAAAGTAGCTACTACAGACGTACTCTCTTTGGTGACTTAGTATCTTGACCCCAGTAATGTCCAGCACAACATATCAGAAGGGGCTTTTAATCTACATGAAGGCCTTATATCTTGTTCAGTGGCTGCATGTCATTGGCTGATTTTACTGCAAATCAGCTGTGTTGGCTGCAATTAACATTTCAGAACCACAGATTGGTTAAGAGCCAATCATCCAGTAATGAGAACCATGTTAAAAACGCAAACAGATGGCTAGGGAAACCATTCTGTATGAGACTTTCTTCACACAGTAAATGCATTGCCAAAAACGTTATATATCTACACATATCCACAGAGGAGTATTGTACTCTATCAGGTATGCAGCCTTTTTGTTTACAACATGATGCATATGTGTGAATATACTTAGGGGGAATGGGGATTGCAGGATTAAGCCTTTTCTAGAGCTATAATGATGACGTCATTAATCTCCAGATTTGTTACACCTCTTGTGGGAATGTCCCTTTATAGTGGTTGTAATAGCAGACTGATATTTATTTGTAACTGTTGTTTTGACATATTATCAGTGGATTGCCCCTAGGGGCCAGACTACAATGGACTCCTGTGTTGACTGTGTGATCATACAGCACTATCTGTCATGGCACATACAGGAATAGCTGACTATTGCTAGTATCCTAGTTGTATCCACACCCTTAGTATGTTTGCACACTGTAGAATATGACATGTGTGATCAAGCAATGGATACTGCCAGCCATTGTGTTCTTGCTGTATCTCTACATAGTGTACACCTACGTATATGATCCTGACATGTGTTCCCATTTTGTTGTCTTTCAGGAAACATTTATGCAAGATGCCATGCCCCTTTAACAGATACCAAGAATGATATAATCCTGGAAGGCCTCTGTCAGCACCATCAACTCCTACTGTCCAGGGAGAAGCAAAACAGGGAACAGTGGGCAGCATTGTGTTCTGACCTTGTCTGTGATGTTAATGCCATATGTCAGCACAGCAGGACATATGAGCAGGTTTGACACTGTGCGACAGATATGATAAATGCTGCATGCAGAGGAGCAGCAGGTGTGGCCAGGGATCATGGTGTCACCAGTGGAGGGCCTGCAGTGGAACAATCACTCTCAGCCACTGAAGAATTCCTGGTGAACCTGGGAATTCACAACAGCTCCCAGGCACCCATCACACTGTATATCGTGGATGCAGGTGCCACAGTTTCCATGCCAGAGGAGCATCCAGGTAAGCTTAGTTTGATCAACATTGGAATACTGTAACATTCAGTGTTTGAGGTTGTACATACATTTTTGCGGTTGCCAGGTGTTTGTTTTTGGAAAGGGAGGAGTTTAACTGCAGTTTGAATCTCATGCTCAGATTCTGACCAACATAACAATTAACAAAGTAGCTACTGTAAATGTGAGATATTTGGACATATTACCCTGTTATAGTGCAACATGCGGTGGTGTTTACCTCTCCCTCAACTTTTCACAGGTCCCTCAGGAATCGGACAAGGCTGTAGTCCTGGTCTTGGTAAGCACAGCACTGTTTTGTTACAGATGTAGATTTACTGTAATGTATTCCCTAAAGTGTCATTTCAGGCATGCTGGCTGGATTGCTGAAATGTTGGCATGATTGCCAACTGCACAGATATTTTCTGACTGTATACACTTTAGAGTCACACCTATGCCTCGTAGGTGTGACCACACTAATAGATGTGATAGTATTGTCACGACATTACAGACTGTCATATGTGTCAACTGTGCAGAGTCTTTATAAATGTCAACAGTGTACCTCATTGTTGTTTAAAGAGCTTTTATTTACAAGCATGTACTGATGTTTGTGGGAAAAATAATGTCATCATGTCCTACTATATGTAGTTGGAGGTTAAACAGTTCTTTAATAGTGACAACAGTGTATACAGCTTTACATATATTGCAACATAGTACTGCAGAGCATAATAGTGCAGGTATTAATGTACTGCTTTTTCCTTTCTTATCACAGGTGAACTGAGGGGTTGGTCTCTGTCCCCTACACAACCTGATGTCAGTGTCTCTTCAGACTCTGATGACGATGGTGGCCAAAGTGAGGCACAGGTGGCGGTTTCAAGGGCTGAATCTGTCTCAGAGGTTTACGTCCCTCTTCTGCCCTCATTATCACTGTACACAGTCGGTATGCCTACACATACCCAGTCCCTGGATGCCACAGATATTGGACAGTCAGATGGTGGGGACATTGAACAGGTAACTGTGGCAACTATGGCTCTACTGAGTGTCAACACTGGCCATAGCCAGAGAGCTGGTGAGGTTCGACACAAGTGTATTGATAGGGGTGCTTATAGGAGGCCTGCTCTCCTTCCACCACCTGTTGCAGGTGTGTCATCATGGGTCATTCGGCATATGTTTTGGGCTGTCACTGAGGCACAGGCATGTTCCAAAAGGAACTCCAGATGAATGCTCAAGTTATGGATGCAGCACAGTGTGACATCTGTGACTGCCTCCACCACATTGCTGATACCCTGGATTGGTTCACTGATGCAGTAGAAATATGTTGGTCTGAGACAGTAGACAGAATATCTGTTTTGGAAGGCACATTGTCTGTGATGGAACATCTGGGTGGAATTGAGCATCAGACTCGTGGATGTAGGTCAGCAACTCCATCTGCTGAGAGTCCACGTGGCCATGCGCAATCATAATCCCGTAGTGGCAGTACATCCAGAGCTCCAGAGGGGAGTGTGCTGTCCACACTAAGACATGGCAGGGCATGGGCTCATGGTCCTGGGTAATCCCATGGAGGACACAGTCCTAGCAGACAGCAGTCACCATCAGGTACTATCACCACTTCTGACCTTGGGCATGGAGGTGCCAGTGTAACTTCTGGAAGAGCCAGTTCCCGTGCTCCGGGGCAGAGACGGTGATCTGTCAGCTCTACCATGCACAGTTCAAAGCTGTCCAACATACACGCATGTAAAACAAAATAGAGAAGAAACCGCACAGTAGCACAGGAAAAACAAAATAGAGAAGAAACCACACAGTAGTCTGTTTTGCCTGTTCAGTATACATGCATGTAAGGCTGGCACTGAGCTTGACAGTGTTCACGCACACACTCACACACCACTTTCAAAATCAGGTCACCTACAGATACACATGGCACTTTTTCATGGTCCATCTTGCCTGCTTCCCTTCCAGAATCACACACACATGCTTTCAACTTATTGGGTCAGCCTAGGCCTCCTGCACCCCCACACAACTCCCCATGGAAGTGATGACACCTGTGCCACATCCCTGTCATCCTTGTCATCGATGCAGGGAAATGAACTATGTGCCTGATGTAGAGAGTGACTATATAAATTAATATGTAATTGTGTAATCCACTGTTGCCTTTGCCACGTCACTTGTACTGGTCACTGACAGAGACTGTATGATGACATTTGTAATGAGTAAGCCACATAATTTTGTGTACCTTATATTGTGTGATGTTGTAATGGCTGTATACTTACACAATGAAAGGTATGCCATGGACCTGTTTATGTTTCAGTTTCAGGTGTCTGCGCAGGACACCTATGGATACACAGTGGCAATAAACCCATAAATATCACAGCATAAGATGGAATGTCAACACAGAAGAAATATGTCTTCAGAAAGGTACAGCACTATAGCTGCATGGCTGTATAGGTTCATATGTGTATAACAGGCTAACAAGGACAATGGCATCATTTGAATTACTCATGCATGCCTAAACTCTGAAAAGGTCTGATACCCTTGATAAGTGTCACCAGGATTTCAGGAGCTAACACATCTACAAGCTGTGGTGACGGAGAGGACCCATTTACAAATTTCCTGTGTCCATTTCAGACATTTGTCCTGCACCAGTTATGATTGCCTTGTTCTGCATCCTATTGTGTAACTTGTACATGATGTGTGTTACATTGAAAGTGTGCTTCACATGCATGAGGAGCCTGTTACATATAGGGTGTAGTGTCTGGGTTACATACTTGTCTCTCCAGCATGTACTATTTATACCACAGTGAAGATGTAGGGGTGTAGAACAGGTAATACATGTGTTAGTTCTGTCTTGGATATGTGGGATGTACACAGTGGGATCTGGCACCTCCCTGTATGGCAGCCATACACCACCTCACTAAAGCATGTAGGAGACAGACTACACATTTACAGCCTTGACAATGCCTGCATAGGACGTTATGTACAATATGTATTGGTTTACTATGGAACCTGTGTGGCTGCTGCAGTTGTAAGATATGGCTGTGTAGTGACATAGCAAAGGTGCCACTGCACTCAGTGGTAGGTGTGATGACTGCCGGGATTTACATGCCATACCTTTCTGTATAGGTTGTACAAAAATGAATGGATCTCCACATCAAAGACTACAGTAATCTCTGTGTCCATATGTCCCTGAGTAATGGCTCATCTGTGTGTGGTGTGTGGACACTACTATATTTTCCAGGGGTGGTTGACTTCCAAAAGGATAGTATTGTACAGTCCATGGCATTTACTATTTGTCAGTGATTCTGACAACAACTGAATGTGTTTCTCAGGCCATCCTGGATAACTGTTGGATCTGTGTGGGATTAGTGACAGCTCCTAATTTGCAATCACCTGCTAATGTAGTCAGTCAGAGGTCACTGATAGTGGCTGTGACTACAGAAAAGAGAATGGCTGGAAGGGGTACTCCATTAATGATGCCTGAGGGAAGTCTACTGGTGACTAGCCTCATTGTAATGTTGGACTACCCCATACTATCTTCCCAGATTATGACTATCTGACACTTGGCTATCTACTAGCTGACATACTACTTTGTAAATAACCTACACAGTTTTCAGCAATGCCTGATGGCATAATATTGTCAAACACCTTGTCAGGCCATGGTAGGTGCAGTGAGTCATATTCCTCTCATCCATTGAATAGTTTAATAGTCAATGAGGTCCACTGGTTAGGGTAGGCATTATCTGCCCTTGAGCAAAACAAATGGTGTTTGGTCCAGTGTCAGTAGATGTACAACGTTGTTACTAATTGTTTCCATGATAACTCCTTTCATGGCTTTACATATCAGATGACTGAGAGATCTGAGGACACTGCTTGACACTGCATGCTACTTATCCTCTGTGCAACTAAGTATTGCAGTTAGTTCCATCATGTTCCAAGAAAATAGTCATCCAAGGTGTCTGTACAGAGCACAAACAAACAATGGAGGGAAGGGTAATATGTATACTCTGTGAAGGTAAGGCGGGAAGTTTTACACAGGTATTCTGCAGTTGGATACTACTCAAGCAGTGTGTACTGAAAGGACACAATTACTTTGTAATGAATGCAGAACACAGGGGAGTCCCCTAAATTGCTGGTGCCTGGCAACTACTAATGCGGGTCTCATCAGAACCATTCTTTCCTGGGACACCATGCTCCAATACGTTTTCTGTCATCACACGCAAAATGTTACTACAAAGTTCATGATGAGAAGCAGGACATGACCTGTTTGTTCATCCACATAGTGGTCCCATATCGTGAAAGGATCTGTAGGCTTCATATATCCTTCTCCAGGTGGATGCCTTGATTACCAACCAGAGCAATCAATTGGCTTTTGCATGTTGCCTTCTGTTCCAGGATTGGTAGTCTGTCACTAGGGAACTGACCAGATGGTGATCAGGAGCACAACTGCAGTGTCACAATACAATGTGCAATGTTCAGTGACATAGATGTCTAAGCTTGCTAAAATAAGCAGTATAGTGGCAGTGATCCATGTTAGGTGACAATTTCACAGCAATTCATGCATCCTGCCCTTCAACACGTTAATGGTGGATATCTGCATGACATGGCTCACAGGCCTACTGCCGAGGACTAGCCACCTTTGGCAAAATTGTATCCACATGCCACATGTCCCAGGCATGTCATACTGCACAGTCATGTACCTGGAGCACATCATGTCACACAACAACCAGTTTGCTGTCTGGTTGCTTGACAGGCATTGTACGCTTGCAAGACCAATGTAATGTCAGCAAAGTTGAACAAGTTCTCTGTGCATGCATGGACATCCACATCTTCACTGCAAGGAGTGCCTAAAACACTGTGTTTCAGTCTGTCAACCCCAAGAGCATGGCAGCATAACCCTAACTTTGCTGGACTTGCACAGTGTCACATTTGTAGGTATGGTATTGGAACTAAGCCTAATAACAGGATTATACCCAATCTAAGGTCCACATGGCTGGCAAAGCATTGTATGGCACACTGCCAGGTGCAGTGTTACCTTAGGGGACCAACATAAAGGTGACATGTTACATTTCACCATCTGTCATGACACTGCCTAACAATGGCATGCTGTGACATACACACAAACATGACTGTATTGCTAATGGAACTATCAATGACTGCTGATGAGATGTGTAAATTGTCCCCACCCCACTACTCCTATGCCACACAAACACAATGTGTGACAGATGTGACTGTATCTCAAACCTTGATTGCATGGTGTCTCAAACAACAGTAAGTACATATGGCAATGAGCATTTTGCCAACATGCACAGCTCATCTCCTGCTCTACCCACACCTACATCATATACACCTGCATGTGTGGAGCTCCTTACCAGACACATTTCCAAACAATAGACACCTCAGAAACCCATATGCAAGCTCAGTACACATAATCATACCTCTGGAGAACACTGTACACATAGTAGTTCATGCACCACTGTCTCACCGGTCAAACACCTGAGGCAAAAGACAAAATCCAGCCTATTATTCATAGGTAATTACATTGTGAAACACACAGATGTCTGTGTCACCAGGTTACATATGGGAAAGATCACAGTTAGCTGTCTGTGGGGTGACACGATATGCCATACCACATATTGCTGCAACTCAAGGAATATCAGGTAACATAATGATGACATCATAGTTCCTGCAGGTGTGTACGACTAGGGGCATATGTCACAGGACTGTATACAGACACATGACTGCGCTTAGACACTCTGTGTCTCTCGTAGGTATGCCCATAGCTTTCAGCTGCATTTTCCCTCACCAAGGATGGTGGCTCAATACACAAGGAAAATGATGGACGTCAATAACTGCCTTAGTGTGTGTTGTCATTGTAAGGGGATCCACTACATGTCCACCTGGGATGACTTGCTCAAAAGACATTAATGCTTTGCCAGAGATGATCTTCATCTCTCAACCCTAGGATGCTGAGTACTGGCCAAGGCTGCTGACACCCACACAGTGCATCTTATAGGCACTGTCTGGAAGGAAAACTTTCCAATGTGAACGCCATCTTCATACAACATCACGGTTATGCTGCTACATGCTGGGAGTGGCAACACTAAACCCCACACTGTGGAAGGTGCCCCTACCTTGGAATATGCAGACATTTGTTTAGTCAAAGACACCTGGTTCAAGGCGGTGGACAGCACCACAGTCATACCAAACTACATGTCCTTCCACATTTTAGACCTCAAACTGGCAGTGTACAAGGTAATGTAGGTGGTGTATACATATTCATTAAGGACAGATACACATCCAGATTTGGTGAAGTACTGTGATTTCCCGGAGACACTGCAGGTGGTATTCACTGATGGGAGGGCACCTAATCAAGCCATTTCCAGCTATAGGAGCAGCTCAATGAATCCAGACACCCATTGTGCTTATTAGAATGTACTTATGTCTATCAAGATATATCAGTACACCATGGTCTCGGGTGACATTAAGTAACCACCAGCTGTTTTGGTTAGTTATGCTGAAGCTCACTTGCCCAAAGGTTAGTCTATATCCTTAACTACAGTGCCCTGGACCAGTGGTATGACATCCCCACAAGGAAAGCCAATGTAGTGCATCATGTCTTTACCCATATGGGTGACCATAGCAGCCACCCATTGTGAGGTCCTCCCTGGTGAGATCTGACTACAGCTCAGCATCATTAAAATGAAGTATCAGACCTAACCCCCATGCAGAAAATGCAGAAATATACATCATCAAAGCAATTTATTACCTCCTATGGGATGGTTTACATAGCTTTGCTGCACCTTCCCCCTCAGATGGGACAGGCAAGTATGCAGATCTTTACACCCATGTGTTATGTAAACAGCAGTACAACTGCATAGACTTGGCTGTACCTGACAGGAGGAAAACGAGCTCCTCATGGCACAGCAAACCTGCCTGGTGGAAAACTGCCATTAGCAGGCTGTACATTAAGAAGTGGACATTGCTGTGTGACAGCTGGGTTGAGGGTGCCCCCTAAAATGGAGGCACACCCTCCTCAGTTAAAACAAGCACATAGTGCTGTTATGACATCATGCAGAAACAGTATATGACAAAATTAGCCTCCCCCACAATGCAGAACCACAACGCACAGAGTAGTTATATGTGTAACCTCGAAGGAAAGGCCCAGACTGTCAGTGAACTCATATTTAATGATACCACATGCAATGGGTCTGCACTCATATCTAACCTGGTGTCCCACAGATTCTGCATCAACTTCACTCCTCTGTCCCCAACACATGTGCCACATGACATTCCTACAACCTGTCCCATTAGGGTGACATCAGGGCATACAACCCCCTGGACTTAGCTAAGCCATGTGACTCTATCCCCCACTCAGGCATCATTGAGAAAAGTACCCACTTAGGCATCCACGATAATATCATTATGGAGTCACTAAGTGGCCCACTGATGGAACACATACTCAAAATTGGGGAATCTGCCTCCAATAGCTGATCTATAAGCAGCAGTGTTCAACAGGGCTCAGTCCTGGGTTCTCTATTTCTTGGAATCCATTTAACCATGATAGAAGCAAAAACGGAATGTCTGTGGCTAACAATGTTGGCCGATGACTGCAAACTGTGAGCAGTCACAGAATTTGTGAGTTATGTCAATATCCTAAAAGATGGTACTGATAAGCAAATGCCTATTGACATACTAATGGCCATAGACTCCATGTAAATATACTGTATATGTAGTATCATTTGCATTGGTAACACCTATATTCCTGGTAAGCAGCACATCATTAGCAACATGTGATGTGCATATTCAGGGGGTGATATACCTGGGCACACATGCCTAGCCAGTTTTTACACGTAATGTGCCTGAGATCACCATGTCTCCCCAGCGGTAAGACAGGAATCAAATGTCATAACTGCGGGCACAGTCACCCAAAATTGAAATATGCATAACTTCTATGTACTCTGACCTCAGCATGCCAGTATTTGAGTGCAATGGTCATTTGGTAATGTACCTTTCCAAGCACTACTGGCAACTGCTCACAACACAGTGGTCCCTCACAAGGAAACTTCACATATTCAGTGTTTCTTCAATGGGGATCATCTGAAATTACTGTCATTATAGCCTGTGAAAGATAGACTACTCAGAGGTGATCTCTGCCTTGCATACGGAGCAATGTGTGACCCTGCTTGATTGGAAATGCTGCATATCTGTAGGTGGCATAGTACATGGATTACTCATGCTAAGGACATTAACCTGGTATGTGACATTACTAATATATGTTGGTGGGAGAAATCTGTCTAGCAGACTTTAACACACCTTTGAAACAGAATCCTGTGTAATGGCAAACAGAGCACCTCATTAGACCTTGTCAGATGCCATCTGTATATTTTGCTGGGTGACCATCATTTCATCACAGGGTTTCTGACTGTGTCCCATATAGACAGGGGCAATATGTGCTGATCATGTAAATAAGGGTAAAAACTTGGCTAGGATTGTAAGGGCTATAGGGCCATTAGGCTACTAAAGTTCAAAGATCCTATAATTCCATGAGCTGATGTAAAATGCTCTAACAGCCACACACACAAACCTGGCTACACTGAGGATAGCACCACTTCCAATTAATGTTTACAGGACATGCCACAGCACACACACACACTTAAAGTTGGCTGCATATAGATTAGAACACTTACCTACCTAATGGTGCACACTACAGATCACAGTATGTGATGCACACACTACACCTCAAGTCTGCTATTACTGTCTCTTTAGGATATCTTATGCTTGATGACATCAACAGGTCTAGTTGTTTTCAGGCATTTGGAGGTCCACATCACCTGCTACAACCAAAATACTGCAAAACCCTCCTTCTTTCTAAGTCACTAAAGTGATCATATTTATGTTGTATGGAGATACACACACACACACACACACACACACACACACACACACACACACACACACACACACACACACACACACACACACACACACACACACACACAAACACTGAGTGGCCTGGTGTAAGATTAGAACCCTTACCTATCTAGTCTAACACACTATAGATTACAGTACTCATTGCATGCACCAGGGCTTAAGTCTGACAGTAGCATGGCAGTCGGTAGTCTTAAGGTATTTGATATCAACAGGCGTTGTAGAAGAGGACAGTTTGGAGGGCAGGACCAACTTATAGGGCCGGAAAATGCTGCACCATTGCAGTTTGGCACTCAATGAGGGATGCTCAGCCGTTTTGCAGGGAGATGCAAGCACACAAAGCAATACAAACACACTGAGTGCCCTGGAGTGAGATTATAACCCCAACCTATCTAGTCCTACACACTATAGATCACAGTAATTATCGCATATGCCATGGCTTAAATCTGACATTACAATGTCAGCTGGTAGTCTTAAGGTAGATGACATCAGCAGGCCTTGTAGTAAAGGGTAGTTTGGAGGCTGGCAGCAACTTACAGTGCTAAAAACTGTAGAATCATTGCAGTTTGGTAGTCAGTGATGGAGTCTTAGCTGTTTTGCAGGGGGGATAGACACACACACACACACCAAGTGGCCTAGAATGAAATTAGAACCCCTCCCTATCTAGTCTTACACACTATAGATCACAGTACTTATCACACATGCCACGGCTGACATCTGTTTTATATATATGACTGTAGGCAAACTACTTGTGGATTACATAAACTAGGCTTTTGGTGAACAGTGTCTGTGGCCTGCAGAGTTATATTGCTTCTTCCTGTTATCTGCATCCAGCAGCCTAGCAGTCATATAACTGTTATTTATCCTAGCTATGTGGCTAGAGTCACCAGTTTGGCCATATGTGGCTGTTTACATTTGGCTGAGTAAGCCTGTGAGCAGGAACAATCTTCCCTGTCTATGCGTGCATAGACAACATTATACATTACACCACCTACTCACCTGTTGCTGTACGTGTGGTGACATCCAGCAGGCACAGGAGTCTGTAGGTAAATGAGTTATGTACTGTTGAGCCCTTACTTTGGATCCTTTGAGCAACATTATAGATATGTCATAGTGCAGCTTTACTCACCAATATCAGGGTATGTAGGACAATACAGACATCCACACACATATTTATGTATATAATAGGGATGTATATATAAATGTAGCTGTGTGTGTGTGTGTATGATATATATATATATATATATATATATATATATATATATATATATATATATATATATATATACATATGTACACGTGTGTGTATGTGTGTGCTATATAGATATATGGGGAGAGACTAACATGTATGTTTTATATATATATTGATATAGATATATATCTATTTGTATATACATGGAGATAGATATACTATCTGTGGGAGAGAGAGACAGTGACAGACAGATATGTACACAGATGTATGTATGTTTCGACATATCTATACATAGCAGGGCATTTTGAGCAAGGAGCAACAGAATTGTGCTCAGTTTAAGTGTATGAGCATGCTCAGTGGGATTGTCACTACTTATAATTTGACTCCAGCCCACACCTACCTGTACTCCAGTCTGGGACTTTGTGTGTTACAGACAATGACATCTGTCAAAGTTTCTGCAGTACTGCACTTCAGCCATATTGCCCACAGCATTCTTCAGCTGTCTGATGTAATTTATATGTGACAGAGATTAATAATGTTACACCACACACAGACAGTCTATAAAAAAACAACATAATAATACCTCACATCCAAAAGATGTGGATACTTCCAGATTAGAACCATCAATGCCATCACTCATGCTAACTTCCCTAGTCCACTGAGCCACACAAGATGCCTGGCAGAAAGGGGGTGACTCATCACACAATCAACAGCATAAATATGTATGTTGTTATTCCTGCGTTAAGTGAGACATACAATGTACGATCAATTTCTATGTTACTGCCCTGAGACTGCCCAAACTGCTGATATACCACTGATGAGTTACTATTAAAGCAGTTGTATGGGAACACTGGTGTGTTTGGGGTGGGGTAACAACACCGCATGTTCTGCTGGGATACACAATAGTCTGAATACCATGTAACCCCACTGGTTAACATCTCCCTTGACTGATGAACTGAATATTCCATGCATGAGGCCTAGTGAATATGAAAGGACACATGATAGTGGACTGAGTATCTGTAGTGCCATGTGTATGTTACTTCTGTCCAAATAGCCCACTATATTTACTTGCATAAATGTAGCAGATTCATACATAAAATGCCATATCATAATAATCCTTACAAGTACTGTGTAGGTTAGAGACTTAGCTTGTGAATGCAGCAGTGGACAGTACTGTAGTTTAGGGCTGATTCTGTCTGATGCAAGCAGTATACAGCCAATAAATGGACAGGTACGGGTTGTGTGGGTTGCCTGGCATCAATTTTAATATATGTATGTGAGTAAGAGTAAGGTGTCAGTCCCTAGGTCCCTACATTGTCAGTGAATGTGCTATGTGTTGTCTCTTAGCCAAAGCCAAGGTGTACTGAGCACGCATATGTCTGCCTACAGGGGTATCAGCGGGGGGGGATCCTCCTCTGAGTCTTCCTGTGACTGTGGCTGTGGTGACCTAGGCACTGGTGGGGGGGGGGCTGTGCATCCCTTCCCTTTGCTGATCCTGCTGCAGCTGTTTCTGCAGGATCAGATTGTGTAGCATAGCACATACTGTGAACATATGTGCACATGTGGCTGGAGAGTACTGCAGGGCTCTATCTGGGCACCGGAACTGTGACTTCAGAAGCCCAAACACACTCTTGTGCGCATGCCTCATTATGGCATTCTTCTGTGGGTGTGGGTGCATTTCTGATGGGTAGCATCATCCATGGTTCCAGGGCGGAGCCAGCATCACCCAATAAATGGCCGTGTGGGATGTCACCCCCCAGCAAAAATTTGATACAGCTGTTATGTGTGCCAGATATGGGAGTTGTGATAACTGCCAGGGCTGCCAGCACACACATTCAGGATAATCCTCTTGGCATTGCACATTACCTGGCAGTTGATGGAATGGTACCCCTTGTGGTTAACATAGATTCTACCATTCTCACCAGGTGGTTCCTTGATTTGTACATGAGTGCAATCAATGGCACCTAATACTTCAGTGTAGTGTGCTACATGTTAGAAGTGTTGCATATTGCTGGCCCTCACCTCAGGGGTGAGGGGAAAAGATATGTGCTCGCTATGATTCACTTCAGAATCTCAAACGTCTAAAATCTCGAACTACATATGTTCGAGACAATATGATTGAGGTTTCAGAAGCTCGAAATTCTGAAACAAGTAAAAAAAAAAATAACAAAAAAATAAAATGTTTCCCCTGCTACTTAAATATATCAACTCTGAGATTGCACTACAGTGAGGAAAAGGGAAATCTCCCTTTCTGTGCTGTATGCAGATCTCCATTCAGAATTTAAAAATTCTAAAACCTCAATCATATGGTCTCGACAATATGAAGTTCGAGATTTCAGAAATTCGACATTCTGAAGGGAACCCGCTCACTGGCATGTGGTAGCATGGTATCCAGGACATGGTGGACTATTCTAGATGCAGCTGCCTCTGAGAGACCCCCCCCCCATCATATCCCCAGTTGGTCTTTGAAAAGCACCTGTAGCTAGTTTCCTAAGAGCTACCCATACCTTTGTTTCCACTGAAATGGGTTCTTCTCTGTTGGCTCTGAGTCTGAGTTGAGGGCGGCAGAGCTCAGTGAGTTCTTGTAGTATGTCCCTGTCGATCCTATAGCGATCCACAATCTCCAACTCATGTAGCTCCTGGAAGGTTACCCTGGGCTTGAACACTCTTCTCCTTCTCTGCCTAGGCTTATTGTCAGCAGCACCAGCAGCATTGACTTCAGCATCTAGCACATACAGATGTAGCAGACCTGCAGCAGTCACTAGCATTATCTCAGTTAAAATTCCTAAGTCTGTACTCCAATGGTCCAGAGTATTGGAGAAAAATCAGAATGTAGGGTGTATGCATACTTTAAACAGCTCTGCTGTAGGTCCAGAATGTGCGACTGCCTAATTATGATGCATTCCACTGCCTACAATATAATTAACGTTATTTAATGGCCCTATTTCAGTGTGCAACGCTGCACACAGTGCCCCATCATGCAGCATAGCTTATACAAAGGTCAAAATTAATAATTGAATACATCTGGTTTTAAGGACAACCTCAGCCAGGCACAGTGACATGCAGACATGCACACCTAAGCTTAAAAGAGCCTAGAAGTGAGAGGACACACCCTCCTGATGTCAGCCACATCCTGTGTAAACATGAACATGGTCTAAGAGCCTACATGAAGGGAATATGCAGACACGATTACTCCTTTCTGCTATTCAATAAATCCACCTCATTTGCATGCATATCCATGGTGACAGCCTGGAAACTACACACTTCATAGCCCTATCACTTTAGCAACAGCAGCAATGCACCATTGTAGGGACCTCATGCAAGGTCCTATAATACAGTTTTGTCACATAGTATAACATTTTTTTCCTATTTTTTTCCATTAAGCATGTTTGTACACTGTAGCACATAGCACAAACATGCCGAGATTATTAAAAAATATATTAATTTAACTTATTCCCTTAATCTTTTTGACATCCAGAATAATAGTTTTGCTCATATGTGTATGTGGTATAACATTTTCAGGGGATTTATGTCCACATTTCTACAGTTTTACACCACCTCCTGTAATGTGAAAGAATTGCGCATATACTACAGACACTGACACAGGATATGAACAGATGCTTTTCTTATTGTTGTATCACTCTACCTGCCTCATTTGCATGAGATTCACTTACTTATGAAGTGATTTGTGTGAACAGAATTTTCCTTGTTTGCATGTGTGTGTACACCGCTCAGCAGTGCTTACTGAATCTCAATATGTTAATGTCCATGTAAGTATTGTGGCTGGCATGATGCTTACACACACAAAAAAAAAAAAAACATGTAGGCTTTATTGAATTCCCCCTACAAATTTGCATCAATTGTGTAGTTTCAAAATATTTGATGGCTATTAGAGAATAATTCAATCAGGAAATGAAAACAGAAGGGGAAGAAAATGAAAACTTGGAGGAAAGTAAACAAATGAAAGGTTCTTTACTAAAATTTGTGACAACAAATATGAAAGTAATTTGATCTGCCAATTGAAAGTGCCACAAAGTATAAAGGAAGTAATGCCAATGAAATCAAAAAGATTATGGCCCTGTCACAAATACAAACTGTAGAGCAACTTATAAAAAAAACAGTTTCATATTCTGAAAATGTAACCTTGAAGAACATCAAGAAATCCCTATTGTCTGTTCTAACAGAGCAGATTATGAAAAATTGACTTTAGATGCCAATTACAAAATAAAATGCATCAGTGGTCAAACTTAATGGCTGTAACACCTGGTCTCAAAAAATATTATGCAAAATATGGAATCCTATTTTTTGATGATGAGTTATGCACAAAAAGAGATTGTATCAGGCAAATAAACAATGGAGAGACAATAAAAATGGTTGATTTACTCTTCTAGTTGTAAAGTATACTGAGGTTTATGCAGATTATTCATCACAGATTCAGATGCAATATCCAATCAATTTTAAACTGTTTTTGATGATTAGAAAAAATAAAGTGGTAAGAAGTACTTCTCTCAAAAATACAAAGATCATTTTAGTGCCCAATCATAGATGATACAACATTGAAAAGATAAAATTATCAATGTAGAGTTAGAAAATTAAAAATCAGAAAGCATGTACCTACTGGACAGAAGTATTAAAGAGAGTTGTTGCAGTAGTAATATTTTTGTCTGAAAGAGGATTATCTTTTTGTGGTGATTTTCATTTGTACAATTGTTCCAATAATGGTAATTTTTTTGGTTGTGTTGATCTGTTACCTACATTTGATCAATTTATTATAGAACATATTCAAAAGTAGAGAAATCCTAGAATATGGAATGTTTTGTACTTTTCTGCTAACACATAATGAATTCATAGACTTACTGTGGTCTAAGGTATTAATGCAGATAATACTGGAAGCAAAATATGTTAAATATTAGGATTAAGTATAGTTCTGACACCTGATATTAGTTACATAGGTCAGTTGACAATAATGATTTATGTTCTTAAAAGTGGGGAGGTGGACAAACTATTTCTTATATTTGTTTCTGATGAACAGCATGATGGAAAATATTGTGTCCACTACAAGTGATCATGTGCTAGTAGCTCCAGACACTCTTTCTGGCCACCAGTTTCTTTAATTGGAAAGTGACCTAACTCCCACTGTCCCAATCCTAATGAATTGATTAGACCTCCCCACATCTGACCCTACTAAACTTAATAATTCTACCAGATACATAACTCCTAATCTAAAATTCCTACCTGGTTCCTAGTCCTAACCATAGCACTCCCCTCACTGACCTTAAAGTCCCTGCTTGTTCCATAAAACTAAAATTAGATGGTCAGCCAGAAATAATGCTACTAAAGCTTTTCATGAAAATTATGACTCTTTACTGAGTTTAACTGAATGTGTGTGATAACCACCTGCTACTATTCATGAAGTAAAAACTTTTCTCAAAAAACTAATAACTTTATAATAACTCTGATGTGTGCCATTTGGAAGGATAATCTCCAAAATAATCATATTATCACTGTAGCTTTGCAACAGCCTGGAATCAAATTATGTATAACAGTAAACCTTTACAACATCCTTTTTCTTATTGTCATACCACAGTAGAGTAGTTCCACATATTTGAGGATTCATCAATAAAACAAGCAAACAAACAAATAAAAATCGATACTAGAGTCTAAGTATAACATCATGGAATGGCAAAACAAATGGATATTATTTTTGGATTCAGTGATGGGGTAAGACAACTACATTTGAATTCAAACAATTTAGACAACCTCACAACTCATTTTTATATGTATATTTTATATTATTGTAGACGAATTAACAACATAGTTGAGAAAAAAAGATGAATTACCTATGAATCACTGCATAACAGATTTAATTTTCTACGTGTCAGATCTCTGCCTGGAAATGAAATTGATTTGAAATTAAAAGCATTGCTTGAAATATACCATACAGGTCACAAAAAATAATTTGATCATGAATTATCACTAGTTTAGAGACTGTTTCCTGAAAAGAAAACAGCGACTGACTTGCTGGATACACAAACTGAACTAAGATTAGTTACAAGTTTTCCAAATGTAAATATCACACTAAAAATTTACTTCTCAATTTGTTGGCACTAATGTAGAAGGAGGATGATAATTTTCCAAATTAAATCGCATTCCGCTATACCACAAACAAAATTAATCCATCTTTCTGCACTTTCTCTATTGAAAGTAAGTTATTAAAAATTACTGTTGACAAAATAATCCATAAATTTGCCAGTAAAATGACATAAAATTAAAATTGTGATAATAAATGTGTTTTCATACATGGAAATGTTCTCTAAATGTAATGATATTTTATTTTCTCTCATATGTTTTTATAGTTTAATATAAGAAGCTCATGCAAGAATTATTAAAGTATCTCAGTGGCATTTAATATATGACTGACCTTTTTATTTTAATTGGCTATATATTTTATTTGCACCTGATTTGTAATTTATGTGTTTGTATTTTTGTGTGTCTGTATTCTATTTATTGTGTACATCTTCAAGGATGAAAGGCAAGCCATGAAAATAAATAACTTCTATTTATTTTTATTTTTCTGATAAAAAATTGTGAGCCCTAGTAAATAAGTCTATTATGCCTAATGGGACAAGTCTGCACTGCTGTGTATATTCAGTCTCTGTCTTACACAAAACACCTGCATGTAAAATAGCCATAACAAACCCAATACCTAAACAAGCAAATCTCACCAAACCTTCTCAATACAAATCAGTCTCCATCTTCCCCACTCTAGGAAGTATTCTAGAAAAATAATCTGCTGTTCATTAACCCAATACTTAAGCACATGCAACCTTCACTCCCACAAAACCTTCTGGTCAGATCAAAGCACAGTGACAGTCTTCTGATCTCTTACAGATGAAATAATTTTAGGTATCGGTACATGCATTCTCACCAGTGTTATCTTCACTGACATTTTTCAAAGTGCTTGATCTCATGGACCACAAAATACTCCTATATTACTATGTAGATAGTGGTATCAACCATGACTCTATCCCGTGGGTTCAAAATTTTCTATCCCATCCCCAAGTCTTCATTAAAGTTCATTCCTCTCTCTCTTACCCTTAGCTAGCCTTAAAACAGTTACACAAGGATCCGTACTTGCTCCCCTTTTATTTATTGACATTTGAGTACTGGGAAAGTCCGACTGGGTAGAACCTTATTTTCAGTGGAAGCCCATGGAGAAAAGCTCCAAATTATTATAAAACATTAAATTTTAGGAACAATAATTTTACAATCTTCTTGCTATTTACATAAACAAATTACTCTTCAACTTTCCTTGGAACCCCAACCTGCTCTGTGCTGATGACATGACCCTATTACATGCAAACCAATCCCTCATTCCTCTACAAAAGACATTTAGGCTGATTTCATTTCTTTAGTTGACTAGGTCAGGAAAAAATGTCTACCCAACTCCAAGACAAAAAGCATGATTTTTGGAGCCAGACAAAAGAACTCCAAAATACCAAACACACTACAGATCTTTGACAACAACAACAACAGCACCTCAAAAGAAAATAATAAGTTCTTCAAATACTTGACATATGGCTTACTTCTTTAAATTTTATTCTCCAACTTGGCAATACAAGAAAAAAAGTTAATTCACTGCTATTTGGGACTAAAAAAAAACTTCCCTGCTCTAACAAAAGCTAACAGATTTGCAATAGTTAAAGACATCCTTCTGTCTCGGGAATATGGTCTGCCCATAGTGCTGTCTGCCTCAGAGAGAAACTTAGCACATATCCAATTTGTTTCAGAGAAAATGTACAGCTTTATAATGCTGTCTCCTAAAAATGAACACCGGTGCAAAGCACTGGAAAGAGCCATGTGGCTACTAGTTAAACAAGAATTGATCTATTCATAGGTTCATAGCTAACATCCAGATGTATTAGGCAAACATTCATTTAGAACCACAGAGGCCAAAGCCTCACAGCACCCTCACTACAGCCTCACAGAGCAAAACTGCAGTTTACAGACTTCCCTCAGCTTCTCCATTTTAGTACTCATTTTATGTGATGCTGTCTGCTCCTACTACCCCACCACATTCTTGCCTCTCTGGCTTTGGCTCCAAACTGTCCAACTTGACCTGACCCTCTAATATACTGATTCCTACCCTGTCCATCCTCATCACACCCAATGCAAATCTTAACATCTTTAACTTTGCCACCTCCAGCTCTGACTCCTGCCTTTTTGTCAATGCCACCGTCTCCAACCCATATAACATATCTGGTCTCACTACCCTCTTGTAGGCCTTCCCTTTCACTCTTACTGGTACCCATCTGTCACAAATCACTCTTGACATTCTTCTCCACCAACTCTACCCTGCCTTTATTCTCTTCTTCACCTCCCTTCCACACTCAACATTACTCAACATTACTCAGAGCTGTTGATTCCAAGTATTTAAATTCATCCACCTTCACCAACTCTACTACCTGCCTCCACACCATTCTTCTAGCCTCCCTCTCATTCACAAACACATATATTATGTCTTAGTCCTGCTTACTTTCATTCCTCTCCTCTCTAGAGCATATATCCAGCTCTCCAGGATCTCCTCAACCCATTCCCTACTCTCACTACAGATCACAATGTCATCGGTGAACATTATAGTCCATGGGGACTCCTGTCTGATCCCGTCTGTCAACCTGTCCATCACCATTGCAGATAAGAAATGATACCTTAAATGCATCCATCACATGTGCTGCAGACCTCACCACTGTTACACTACCCTCATACATATCCTGTACTACTCTTACATACTTCTCTGCCACTCCCCACTTCCTCATACAATACCACAACTCCTCTCTCAGCATCCTGTCATATGCTTTCTCTAAGTCCACAAAGACACAGTGCAACTCTTTCTGACCTTCTCTATACTTCTCCATCAACACTCTCAGAGCAAACATCACATCTGTAGTGCTCTTTCCCAGCATGAAACCATACTGCTGCTCACTAGTCATCACCTCTCTTCTTAACATAGCTTCCACTACACTTTCCCATAACTTCATGCTGTGACTGATCAGTTTTATCCCTCTGTAGTTACTACAGCTCTGCACATCACCCTTATTCTTAAAAATCGGTACCAAAACACACTTCTTTTAAACTCCTCAGGCATCCTCTCACTTCCAAGATTTCATTAAACAATCTGGTTAAAAATTCTACTGCCATCTCTCCTAAACACCTCCATTCTTCCACATGTATGTCATCTGGACCAACAGCCTTTCCGTTCTTCGTCCTCTTCATAGCTGTCCTTACTTCCTCTTTTCTAATTCTCTGCACTTCCTGATTCACTATCCCCACATCATCCAACATCCACTCTCTCATTCTCTCATTCATCATCACACCATCAATTTCCAGCTTCATAAACATCACTCTGACACTCTTTTCACCTTCAAAACACTCTTGGCATACTCTTCCTTCAGGATAACCCCTACCCCATTTCTCCTCCCATCCACACCATGATAGAACAATTTGACCCATATATATATAAATATATATAAAACATTTGTATCATGTCTAGCACTGTTTGTAAATTATTCAGGTTCTTCTCTTCATTCCAGCTTCATTTTTAGTTATGTTCCTGTGATTTTTGAAGTGACCTAAAATTGTCTCCATTTGCTTCTTAAATATGATACAACTTTAAACATACCAGACCATAGTGTTTATTGTCAGCATCTGGATGGCACAGTGGTGCAGCAGTAGCATTGTTGCCTCACAGCAAGAGATTCTCCGGTTTGATTCTCGGCTGGAGTACCTTCTGTGTGGAGTCTGCATGTTCTCCCTGTGTTTGTATGGGTTTTCTCTGGATGTTCCAGTTTCCTCCCACATTACAAGACATGCATCTGGAGTGCTTTTTCCTGGGCCTCCACTGAAAATTGGCTTCGTTCCAAGTCAGACTTTCCTGGTTAACAAATGTTAAATAAATAAAAATCTGCATCCATTTTCTTTAGTTGTTTTTTGTTCCTGCATCCGCCATTTTGTACACAAGCAGTAAATACCTTTTGTATGCTATTTATTTTTTTCTATTTTTCTTCTACTTGTACGCTCACATTATTTTCATTTTTATCGCATCTTTAGCAATATTTGTGTTTAAACCAGTGCACTCCAATATCATATAGCCCTATATCCCTAAATATGAAGTACAACTATATCCCTAAATGTGAACAAGTACCTTTTAATTCCTTATACTTCCTTTCTCTCCCTTCTTCACTTACTTTCTTACTGCTATTAAATTCTCTTCCCTGACTTTTCGCTCTAAATATACCATAAGCCTGTTTTCCCTCACTTCATATTGCAATTCCTATTTCTATTAGACAACCTTACCTTTAATTTCTCTACAAACTGTCTAAAATTTCTCCAAATTAGAAATGATTGTCATATACCTTGTACAGATTCTTAACCAATGTTTTTATATTATGTCTAATTTGTTATAATTATTTAAACTGCAGATGATTTTGTTTTATTTTGAAGACTGTAAAATTACTGTTCTTAAAATATTTTGTAATAATTTGGGGCTTTTCTCCCCGGGTCTCCTCTGAAAATTTGCCTCTCCCCAGTCGTACTTTCCCAGTAATCAAATGTCAATAAATAAATAAATATGAGTGTCTAGCACAGGAAAAGCATTTTATTTTTTGCAGCTTTGCAATAAAATCTGTTTATAGCAGACTCAGTTGCATCCTGTTATACCACTACAATTTCTTTCTTTCCTTAGATGGTGCTACATTTAATGCCTGAGAAAAAATAAGGTCTTCATTTGAATGCCGTCTGATTGCTATATTTTTACATATATGCCTTTCCTAGCTCTTATCACTTAACGTATCACCCAATTCTATAAACTTTCAGATCTCAAATGGTCTAGGAATCTCAGCATATAGTGTGAAATGCCTGGCCTACTACAAATGGTCGTGTGTTGGTAGCTTCTGACATGCTTGCTCAGTGACACTTACTCTGCAGGGCAACTGCCCTAACTCCTACTAACCCAGTTCTGTTTAATTACCCAGCACTCTCACCCCCCCACCCTACTGAGCTATATAGCCCTAACACAGCCCTAACTCAAACCTTAAAAAGTCTGCCTTTTTATAGCCCTAACTGTAGAGGCTCCTCCATTGCTTAACCCTAAAATCTCCACCCCACTCCCTAAACTAAAAGTCCCCAATTGCTTCTTAAGCCAAAAGTCTCTGATTGCACTCTAAACCTAAAACTCACCTCCTGCTCTCTAAACTCCACTCTCTCTCTCCCCAAATCTAAAACTCCTCTGCCCTTACCTAAAGTTCCTGATCACTAACCAATATCTAAATCCCCCTCCCACTTACTGCTTCAAGCCCTAACCTGCACTGTCACCCCCTCCCACACCCTTCCTGCAGCCTCGCTTACCTTGCTCAAACCTGGCAAACAAGTTCTGGTGAGGCACTGCAGCTCTATTCTCTCTATTCATGGCTGCTGCACCTTTCTAAACATGTCATCAAGTTCAAATATGAGCATCAGCCCATGCAAGCTACAAGACACCTGAGTCCTTGGCTTTCAGACAGTGCTCTTCGAGTGGCTGGGACTCAGGTGCTTGACAATGAATAGTTGTCAAAGGCTTTTTTATTATGCACTGTCAGCTCCTTTTAATTCAGTGTTTTACTTTCAGACCTCATTTAATTTCTGTAACGAAACCTGATCAGGTCTACAGTTATTAATCCATTAGCCTTTAAATACTTCTTTAAGATACCTATAGGTTTTTTGAATGATTTTTAGATGGGTTCTTGCATGCTAATAGAACGGACAATAATTCTATGAATTTTGGAGTCCATTATATTTAATAAAACTATAGAATGCCATTGACTATGTAACAAAGTTTTACCTTTTTAAACATTGTTATGTATTCCATGTTCGTACATTTCTCTGACTGGTGTTCTTGCCATGCTCACGGCTGTATCGAACTACTTATTCATATACCACATGAAATCGTCATGATTCTTGTACCCATTCAGAATCATAATATAAAGTATATTAAAAACGTGCACAAAAACCAAAAACTAAGACAAAATAAAAACAACAAAAAGCGGAAGCAGGCTGATAAAAACGGCACCGACTATTTATTACTGTAAGCGCTTTCAGCCAAGCAAATGCTCAGCCTTCATCAGACAAAAAACAAACATCACAGCTCTCTTTTTATATAAACTCCAATACACAACACCTAATTAACCAATTAAATAATTGACCAATCCCAAATAGACAAATAAATGGGAAATTAAACTAAAACTATACTCAAGAATTAAAATACTAATTGTGTAAAAAAACATTCCATTTCCCACTCGTTCTTTCAGGAACGTGGAAGGAATGTATATCATTTCAATACAGTGATAAAAGCTAAACCAAAAGGCTATATATACACCACATTAATATACTAAAGTAGAAAACACACACACAGACAGATAATACGAATGCTTCAAGGTTTTTGGCATTAATAACACTAAAAAGTGGGACATCTCACTATGAATAAATCCAAGTACATAAACATCCACATAAAGTTTATCTAAGAAGAGCTTTTAGTTTGAGAATACACTTAATGGAAGCATAATCATTCAGCCCTGGAGGAAGATGTGCACATGTTCTAATCTGCCAAAATAATTCTTGCTCTTCTAAATGTAACTACCAAGGACCTCTCCTAACATCATTTGCCAAGTGCCAGTTTTTATCACTGTATTGAAATGATATACATTCCTTCCGCGTTCCTGAAAGAATGAGTGGGAAATGGAATGTTTTTTTACACAATTAGTATTTTAATTCTTGAGTATAGTTTTAGTTTAATTTCCCATTTATTTGTCTATTTGGGATTGGTCAATTATTTAATTGGTTAATTAGGTGTTGTGTATTGGAGTTTATATAAAAAGAGAGCTGTGATGTTTGTTTTTTGTCTGATGAAGGCTGAATATAAAGTATATTCTTAACTCAAAGCACTGTACACTTTTGTTCATATATTCCTAATTTAAAAAAGTTAGATTTTTGTTCACAGAAAAAGAAAACAGTTACTTAAAATACCATTATGCTTTTTTACATTTTATATTATAGCAAACATATACCCTTGAAAGGTCTGCTCGTAATATGAAACTTTGATTGCCTCTTTGAATATGTTCATATAGGTACATTTAACTGGAAACATTTTTATACAACTTTGTATTTGATAATATATATATATATATATATATATATATATATATATATATATATATATATATATATATTTATATATATATATAGATTCACTTTATAACCTCGAAATGCTGAAATATCGAATTTCAGTATCTCGAGACTATAAAACCGAATCCACAAAACACCGACAAACAAAAACCGCGAAACCACATAACCGAAAACACGGCACACACTACACTAAACATACAACACAACACCCACATCACAACATAAACAAAAAAACAACACCCCCCCTACTTATATATACTAACTCCGAGATCGCACAAACACAACACAAAAGCTCACTCACACACGCACATTCTCCAATCCCTCACACACACTCTAACTCCCACTCAAAACCCTTACAAAACACTCACTTACCTGACATAACACCTACATCCAAACATGGCACTGCGCACCAACAAAACACAAACCCGGACATTACGTAGCGCAACTTCATAACCGCGAATTTGACATATTTTCGAGATATGTCAAATTTGCGATTATGAACGTTTGCTATTTGTAACATTCACTTTATAGCTTTGAGATACTGAAATTCGACATTTCAGTATTTCGATGTTATAAAGTGAACCTATATATATATATATATATATATATATATATATATATATATATATATATAATTGGTTTAGTTTGTGTTCTGCACAGCTAACAAAGTCTATTTTACATTGAAACAGTCACAGAAACCTGGTTCCAAGCTACGGAGAGTACCCCAGCCTTACCTGGTTACTCATCCTATCATACAGTCAGACCCCATAAAAAAAATGTACTAAAACTAAAACCACGCTCTTATGCCCCTGGCAACCTTCCATCTAACTTTCTCAAGCTAGCTGCCAATGGCATAGCTCTTCCCATCACCATACTTATCAACCATTCAATCCAAGAATCTCATGTACCCCTCCACTGGAAGAAAGTGTTTATCATTCCCCTCTACAAAGGAGGAAACAATACTGAATTTTCCAACTTTCGTCTTATAGCCATCAAGTCCTTGAAAATGCATACACTTGGAGCTCCTTCCCTACCTCCTAGACAATCAACTTCTTTCTCCAACTCAACTTGGATTTAGACCTGGACATAGTACTACCACTGCCCTTATCTCCTTCCTTGACATCATCAACCGTGCCCGAGACTCTGGCAATATTGCATCTACCTTCTCCTAGACTTATCAAAGGCCTTTGATACTGTTTCCCACAACCTTCCCTTGTCCAAACTCTCTCTTCTCAGTCTTTCCCCCTCCTCTATTAACTTATTTTCCAGTTACCTTTCTAATAGACAGCAAGCCGTCAAGTGGAACAATAGTACCTCTTCCTTCCTTCACACTCCAACAGGAGTTCCACAGGACTCAATACTAGGTCTCTTACTTTTTTAACATCTTCATTAATAATTTTTATCAGTGCATTCCTAATACCAAACTTGTCCAATACACAAACGATTCCACTGTAATTTGCTATGCTCAATCGCTCCACAAACTCATGCAACTAACACAAGATGCCTTCTGTTGTACAGAGTCTTGGATGCTGAATAATCACTGTGTTCTCAATGCATCCAAAACTAAAATCATGATCTTTATCCCATCTAAAAACACCTGTATCGATTAAGATTCCTTCTCCATAGTCAGTCAGAATGCGATTCCCATTAAAATCATCTCCCATACAAAACTTCTAGGTGTTGTCATTGATGAACATTTAAAGTTTGGCATTCATATACAAACTAGTATTAAGAAAACACACTAAAATCTAGGAATGCTGTATCGTCACAGCCGTTATCTCACTCTCTTATCCAAACATAAACTCTCTATTTCCTACCTCATCCCCCTCTCTTGTATGGAGCCCCTCTCCTCACCAACCTTCAATGCTCCCTAAAGTCAAAACTGTCATCCTGCTACACTAAAATCTCTTAAGTTTGCTACCGGGACCAAATCCTCCTCCCACCACTGTGATGCACTCCACTCCTTGAACTGGCTGGATCTCCCCCACTATCTCTCTTACATTCAGCTGTTAACTGCTCACAAACTAATTTTCAAACCCATTAACTGCCCTTCCCTCTTCTCCATACTCACCTTGCATCCTCCTGACAGAATACTCAGGTCCAGTAACCAGAACCTCCTCAAAGTGTACAAACCCTTATGTGTACCAGGGCAATTTCTCCTGTCATTTTCCCTTGCTCATCTATGGAATTCACTCCCTCCCCACATTCAAATCACTCAAAACCACTCCACCTTCAAGACCGTGCTCCGTTCCCATCTCTCCTCTCACAGGGAATGCTCATGCTCTCACCCCACCGGACTCACTCTATTTCATTTCTGCTCCCCCATCCTTTTTTTTTTCCTTTCACAAAACTCAACCTACTGACTCTCTTCATTTCATTTTCACTCCCTCCCCCTTTTTTCCTTTCTCATAACTCAACCTATTCACCTCTCACTGTCCTGCTCTCTTCTAATTATTCCTATGTCACACGTCATGAAACTATGAGTGCATATATGCCTGCACTCCAAATTATGTGCTCCAAAATACTTGTGTTTTAATTTCATTCAATGCTTTGCTCAAATGTTATTATTCTGTCTCATATGTTACTGTGTTTTAGTAGTTTTTGAAAATTGTATTGTACCTGTTAACTTTGTTCATATTAGCTTTATAATATTAGTATATGGAGCTTTTCTCCCCGGGCCTCCATTGAAAATGGGCTCATTTTCAGCCCAATGGACTTTCCTGGTTAACAAACTGCAAATAAATAAATAAAAATGTGGGCACTAAAGACAAAGGAGGTGGAGTTTCAATATATATTAAAGGCACACACACCTCCAGGCTGGTCAAACAGTATGACGCACAGGAGACACTGCAGGTGCAGTTAACCATTGACAAGATCCCTATTCAAATTATAGCTAGCTACAGGCCCCCAAATTTGAGTCAAGATGCCCACTCCATCTATCTGGACCTCTTCAAATCTATCAGGATTCAACCCTTTACCCTGATCCTGGGTGACTTTAATTACCCATTACCCAACCATAGATTAAAAAAAACTACTCATGCCAGAACACAAATGCCCAGAGATTCCTCTATTTTATCAATGCAAATGCCTTGGAACAGTTAGTCGATACCCCCACAAGAGGTGATAATATCTTGGATGTGGTATTAACCAACATGAGTAACCACTACAGCACCCCTATGGTATCATCTTCCTTGGTAAGATCGAACCATAAAGTGGTCACTTTCAAAGACACCATCTCCCCTGAAACCCCCTCTAGCTAGGGTCAAACAAAAAAAATTTCTCCAAAGCTGATTACAACCTCTTGAGGGATGGTATAAACAGCTTCACAGCCCCTCCCCCAGTGTAGGAACTGGCACCAATGTCCAAATCTACACCAAAGTACTATACGAGCATCTATATAGATACATGGAATCAGGAATACCTAACAGGACAAAATCATCCTCTGCAAGGATGAGTAAACCTGTCTGGTGGACATCTGCAATATATAAACTATATAACAAAAGGAAAGAAATTGCTGTCTGGGACCAAGAAGGAGCAGCTGCCCAACTGGAAACAATCTCTCCTTAGCCTTAACAAACAAATAAGAGCACTAGTGAAATCCTCTAAAGCCAACTTCGAGTCCAAATTGACCACATCTACTAGAGACAATCATAAGGCCTTCTTCACATATGTCCACAATCTCAATGGAAGCTTCCAGATCTGTTCAGAACTGGTAGTCAAGGACACCATTACACAAATGTTGCAGATACAGCCAATCTACTGGCTGACAGATTCAGTGAAATCTTCTCCCCCTCTGTCCCCCCATCGGTAAATCAGGACATCCCCAGTACCTTCCCCCCACCCTTTATCTCTAGGGAACAGGTCATCACTGTTTTCTTAAAGGCAAAAAATACAGCCCCCATGGGACCCGATAACATCCCAGGCTGCATCCTACATGAACTCAGGCATGAACTTGCAGCACATTAGGCATCTTATTCAACCAAAGCCTGAGTACCAGCTTTGTCCCAGCTGAGTGGAGGACAGCCACTGTCATCCCTTTACACAAAGGTGGAGTGTCCACCAATCCAGGAAATTATAGACCCATCAGCTAACTGGCCTTATCTGCAAGGCCATGGAAAGATTTATCATGGACCTCATTAACAGGGACATTGGCAAACTACAAACACTCGATCCCACACAGTTTGGGTTTGTCAAGGGGAGGTCATGTCTCTTAAATCTGGTTGACTTCTTTGAGACAGTCACCAAAGCCATGGATGAGGGGAAGATGGTGCACACCGCCTACCTTGACCTGGCCAAAGCCTTTGACACTATTTCCCACTCTGGCATAGTAGCTAAACCCTCTCAACTAGGCATCAATCCGTATGTTACCAGATGGGTAGCAAACTGGCTCACTGATAGAAGCCACCTAATCAAAATAGGGGAATCCACCTCAAGCAGTAGACCCGTAACAAGTGGCATACTCCAGGGATCGGTCTTGGGGGCTCTGTTTTTCAGGATATACTTCTCTGAGGTACAGGCCAAAACCAGTGGGCTATGGCTGACCAAGTTTGCAGATGACTGCAAACTGGGTGCAGTCATCAATTACCCAAGTGATGTGGATGTCCTCCAAGAAGGTCTCGCCCAAACAAATGACTGGTGCCAGAAACATGGCCTCAAGCTAAATGCCAAAAAATACATCATCATCCCCTTTGGGGAGGGGGAGGGTGATATCCCCACATATTATCACATTAATAACAATGTCCTAAGTACACAATCAGTAGTGAGGGATTTGGGCACCCAGGTTGATAGCAACCTGGCTTTTGACTACCATGTTGCTTCCGTTGTACAGAAAGCTTTATACATGGCCCAGTTCATAAGTAAGGGTATCTCATCCAGGGACAAAGAGGTCATAACATCCCTGTAGTCTTCCCTTATAAGGCCAGTTATTGAGTACAACGCCCCCTTCAGCATGTGCTTCACAAAGCACATGCAGCAGCTGGAGTGACCACAGAGGTTCCTCACCAGGAGAATCCAGGGCCTCAAACATCTGCCCTACACAGATAGGCAAAAGCCCTGTCCCTCTACTTAGTTTCATACAGACTCCTCAGAGGTGACCACTGTCTGGCATACAAAGCAATCTCAGACCTTGCCTTGACGGGACTGCTGCATATGCAAGTCAAGCTCCACTCGAGTAACCCATATGCGCAATCTCAACCTGGTCTGTGATATCAATAGGACTTGTTGGCAGGACAGATTTGTGCTCCAGAGACTCTCCCATCTGTGGAATAGACTCCCTCTCCACATCAAGCAGAGAACCTCATTATCCCTTTTTAAGTGCAACCTGGATAACTGGATGAGAAACAGAAAATACACCCTGGGATTCCACCTGTGTCCCTGCTGGACTTGGGCTTTGAGTGCTGAGTTGTCCAAACATGGGCAAAACTCTTGGCTAGGCTTATAAGGGCCTCAGGGCCAATAGCCTAGTAACCTCCTATGATCCTATGACTACATTGCATAATGGCTACTGGGAAATGTATTTTATGTAGCTGTATACTGTTAGTAAAAAAGTATAACACGACTGTATGTTTCTTGCCGTAAAATCTGGTCGTTATTAAATTCCTATGATAAATGCATATTGCTTTCTAATACAAATAAATTAATTGTAGATAGTTTTGCAGCATTTGATCATTAATAAATTGATTTAATATTTTAGCTTTGGAATTATTGCCTTGAAAAAAACAGACTTCTTAGAAAACGCTAGGTGCACACCACGGTGAAGTAAGTGAAACTTTAATAAATAGACATAAAAGGCTACAAAACTATAAAACAGGCACAAAGGTAAGCACTTTCACTACCTGCCAGGTAGTTTCTTCAGACCTAAATCATAACAGTCAAACCATCTGAATTTAAATGCAATGAAGCCAGTTAGAAAAAAGAACTGATTAAGACATTAAGCATCATTTAAAAACACAGTGAACCTAGTATAAAAATCTATTGGTAATGATCCTTACAAACATTGTAAAAACCTTTTTATATATTAAATAAATCTTAACAGCAATAATTCTACACCTCAGAAAATTCAAAATGTATCCAAAAATCATTAAAAATATATTTAAAGAATTATACAAAAAGATGCAGCATAAAACAACATACTCAATGCTTCAAAGGGGTTAGCTTCAGGTGGGGTATCAGGGAGACTCGTGCATTTAAATTCAGATGGTTTGACTGTTATGATTTAGGTCTGAAGAAGCTACCTGGCAGAAAACGAAAGCACTTACCTTTTGTGCCTGTTTTATTGTTTTGTAGCCTTTTATGTCTATTTATTAAAGTTTCACTTACTACACCTAGCATTTTCTCAGTTTTTCGCTTTGGTGCCTGTTGGTGCACTTTACCGACCACAAGAAATTTTGTTTCAAAGAAAAAAACTGACCACTGCCACCTGAAAGTATAATGTAAGCCTTGTTAAATGTCAATCTCTTCTACATCAGAATCACAATGTCTTGGTCGTTTCACTAAATAAATAGTTGTCAAAGGCTTTTTATTATGCACTGTTGTCTCTTTTAGCTCCTTTTAATTCAATGTTTTATTCAGAAAATCTGAAAGACTGCTGTCTTGGTCAACAGAAGATTTTTTTCTTACCTGTTGTACTGCAATGCACTTTACTATTTTTCAGCTTAAGTTTGCTGATTTCATGACTACATGTGTACTAGCACAGATCAGCTAAATTCATTGCAGTTCAGAGTGCATTTGCTCAAGTTGTACATTAATAAATAGAGAGAGTTAATAGTTGTGTTTAAATACTGATTTACTAACTACATAGTCATAAACTCTGACATGTCCAGATGGCTTGTATTTGTATATATCAGTTGTATGCAACTGTATATAGGCACATACAGCAGAACCCATTGTGAAATAATCATTTGCACTATTACTGTGCAGGGTTTGAAAACAGGGTGCAAACCAAAAGTAAGGGTGCCTGTTTTCAGCTATGGATTTCAAAAAGGCATTGGGTTGACTATTCCATTTGAATGCCCTTTGCAATTCCAAGGATCATATTTTGATGAGTAGCATAACTGTAGTCGTGAATACTGGCGATTGTGTATACTAAGTACAAGGTCATGTTATCTTGGTATATGGTATTCCTCTATTCCAAGGTACAACAACCTCAGGTTTAGTATACACAGATAGGAGATGTATGAGTGGCACAATCCCCCATTACAGGGGCTGTAGGGAGAGCCCTCTGAACCTCAGAGTTAACATACACAGATAGCAGAGGTATGAGGGGCACACACCCCCTTATAGTGCCTGTAAGGGGAGCCTTGAAATGTCTAGTACAGAACTTTGGAATTTAGTATATGGGAGGTGGAATTTCAGTTTAATTTGTGGAGACTTGAGATTCGTAATATCAAGTCTTCCATTAGTGTTGGGAGCTTGTTCATGTTCCTGTTAGGATTTGGAATGTAAGTAGGTCAGCTAAACCATGGTTTACTGCCTCTTTGGTGACCCAGTTTCGTAATGCACGCGGCATGATCGTAATGCACTCCGCATGGCATCAGAGCTTTTTGACATATGCTGTATACCATCACTGATAGTCTGTACCATTTTATAAATGAGAAAAATATTAGGTTTATAATGAGCTTAAAATATAGAACAAGGATAGAAAATGTAACATCTGTGGAGAGTTAACTGATTTTATATGGAATGAAAGACAAATTGCTTGATTACACTGATGTTGCTTGAAACACTAAGTACTATCAAAAAGAGTTTTTCCACAGAGGTTTCACAGTTTGACTTATCCTGTTATGTCAGTGCAAAATTACATTTTGTTTCTTTCCCAGTATTTAAGTATAACAGACTTTTAGGTAGCACTAACACAAAACCTAGGCAGCGTGAAAGATATAAACACAATTTGTGATGATAAATTCTTATGCTGGCAAAATGACTTATTAGATTGTCAGGCTCATGTGATCCTTCTTGTGCTCCCCATGTCAGCCTTAAATAAAAAAAAAAAGTAGTGTTGGTATAGTTGAACTGATTACAGAGATCATTTATCAGTTTGTCACTTTGGTCCTAAACTTAGTAATGTTGAGCAGACGTTTTTTTTTTTGAAAATTTGCGCCCTGAGATTTAAATCACACTGTCATGGATCAGCTAAATCTGTATTTTGTATAAGAATAAAATATAATAAGTGCTAAGAGAAATGAAGATATAAAAATAATTAGAGAGAGAAAGAGAGACCTGTGATATGTTCATTAAGACAATCAGACAGATAAACAGAGAAAGCAACCTATGATAGGTTTTTTAAACAGTCCATAAAAGAATGCATTCTGTACCTTTAGTCACAGGTGTAGCCAGGCATACTCTTTGTAGTCTGCCGATTACATTTCTTTCTGAGCATCATATCAACATGGCTTTTTTTCAGATCACATTATGTTTACAACTGTCGAAATGATTGCCTTTAACAGCTGCAATATTGCTGATGTAAATGCAATATCTTTAATAGTTTTAAGGGGAACAGCTGAAAATGTTACTTACATTTATTAACTGCTTGAGGAGCAGCATTTTGAGAGATGTGTCCATTTTTAAGTGCCAGGTGTCCAAGGGGAGTAGCACTAAGAGATTGTGAGTACAAAATGGAATTTGCTTACTACACCCTTTTTATTATTATAAATGTGTTTATTTAATTTCTCATTAATGTCTCATTCCATTAGGACAAATTCTCAAAGTTTAGCAGGTTTGCAAACCTGACTAACATTGACACCATATGTTTTTGCACCTTTTACTTGTATCCTATCACACACACACACACACACACACACACACACACACACACACACACACACACACACAGACACACACACACACTCACAGATTCACGCAATATATTTTTATAACCTACATGGACTGCCTGTTGTTGTCGTTGTGTCTTTCAGCTTTTCCTGGTTAGGGGTCGCCACAGTGGAACTCTGGTCCGCTAATGATTGGCAGTAGATTTTTACGTGCTGAGCCAGCCCTGACGCACAACCTTCAACGAAGGTACGCCCATTCATGCATGTCTCCACACAGAAGACGCTCTAGCTGAGAATTGAACAGGACAACGTCTTACTGTGAGGCGACAATGCTACCGCAGCACCACCACCGCAGTATATGCCTTTTTCTTCTGACACAGAGGCTGTTTTCCTAAGGACTCTCTAGTATTTGTAATTGCATAAATCTCTTGGCGTTTATGCAAACGAATAGCGTATTTTAAGCTAGAAAGATTTCATTTGGCTAGACCTTTGGTTGCCTATGGAACTACCCAGATCATGCTATCAAACCTAAGATGTTTGAGTAGAACAACTAAATAAAACAGTGGAATGGATTTCCTTTCATCCGAACAATGCTAGTAAAACATTCCTATTGGCTAAAACAGCTTATTAAGGCTACTAACCCTTTCTCCATGCCCTTAGTTTCCCATAGTTACGTTTTTATGTGAAAAGAAAAAAACAGGAAAACCAGGCCTGCTCTCTGATTTGTATATTTCTTGTTTCATTATTTTGTCCTTTTGAAACACCTTCAGTGCTGTCTTTGGGGCAAAAAAAAAGAAAGAAAAAGCAAACAAAACAAAAGAAAGCAAAAAAAATAACAGTTGATGGGGTTTAGGCAGAAATGACTACACTTAGAGGCTACCAATGATTGATGAACGTGCACTGTAGTCTTGTTAATGACAAACTGCATACTAATGGAGAACAGTTGGTGAATATCTATTTTGATAATTTGTTGACAGACTTGAACATGGTTGAGTCACCTGAATCATGCACATTTTAGAACTGTAATAAACCTTGTGATGTAACACTATTTCCCTGTGGATCGTTTATTGGACCTTCTGGGAGTCCCTGAGTACACCAGTACCAAAATATTGTGGTTAGGGTAAGGCAAATGCCCTCCAAACATTCATGTTTTGTGATCTCAAAGAACAATTTCTCACAGTCTTGGGAGCCATCTACATATCTGTGGTAGTCAGCCAGATGACTGAAACTCAGACTTGTTTAAACCTGATATTTTCAACAGCAGACTTCAGAAAAGTTAAAATGTATAACAAACCAGGGGGGTTTAATTATTTATAATACTAATACTTCATCTTTGCAGCCCTAATAAGGCATTACTGTTACTGTCTGTGTAAGAACCATTAAGAATGCTGTTAGTTAGAGAATTCTAAATTGCATGTAGCATCTTAGTAGTTACTTGTTTCTGTAGCACACCACTGTTATTCCTGACTTTTAGTGGAGAATGCTATATTGTGTGTAGCATCTTAGTAGTTACTTGTTTCTGTAGCACACCACTGTTATTCCTGACTTTTAGTGGAGAATGCTAAATTGTGTGTAGCATCTTAGTAGTTACTTGTTTCTGTAGCACACCACTGTTATTCCTGACTTTTAGTGGAGAATGCTAAATTGCATGTAGCATCTTAGTAGTTACTTGTTTCTGTAGCACACCACTGTTATTCCCGACTTTTAGTGGAGAATGCTAAATTGTGTGTAGCATCTTAGTAGTTACTTGTTTCTGTAGCACACCACTGTTATTCCTGACTTTTAGTGGAGAATGCTAAATTGTGTGTAGCATCTTAGTAGTTACTTGTTTCTGTAGCACACCACTGTTATTCCTGACTTTTAGTGGAGAATGCTAAATTGCATGTAGCATCTTAGTAGTTACTTGTTTCTGTAGCATACCACTGTTATTCCTGACTTTTAGTGGAGAATGCTAAATTGTGTGTAGCATCTTAGTAGTTACTTGTTTCTGTAGCACACCACTGTTATTCCTGACTTTTAGTGGAGAATGCTAAATTGCATGTAGCATCTTAGTAGTTACTTGTTTCTGTAGCATACCACTGTTATTCCCGACTTTTAGTGGAGAATGCTATATTGTGTGTAGCATCTTAGTAGTTACTTGTTTCTGTAGCACACCACTGTTATTCCCGACTTTTAGTGGAGAATGCTAAATTGTGTGTAGCATCTTAGTAGTTACTTGTTTCTGTAGCACACCACTGTTATTCCTGACTTTTAGTGGATAATGCTATATTGTGTGTAGCATCTTAGTAGTTACTTGTTTCTGTAGCATACCACTGTTATTCCTGACTTTTAGTGGAGAATGCTAAATTGTGTGTAGCATCTTAGTAGTTACTTGTTTCTGTAGCACACCACTGTTATTCCCGACTTTTAGTGGAGAATGCTAAATTGTGTGTAGCATCTTAGTAGTTACTTGTTTCTGTAGCACACCACTGTTATTCCTGACTTTTAGTGGAGAATGCTAAATTGTGTGTAGCATCTTAGTAGTTACTTGTTTCTGTAGCACACCACTGTTATTTCCGACTTTTAGTGGAGAATGCTAAATTGTGTGTAGCATCTTAGTAGTTACTTGTTTCTGTAGCACACCACTGTTATTCCTGACTTTTAGTGGAGAATGCTAAATTGTGTGTAGCATCTTAGTAGTTACTTGTTTCTGTAGCATACCACTGTTATTCCTGACTTTTAGTGGAGAATGCTAAATTGTGTGTAGCATCTTAGTAGTTACTTGTTTCTGTAGCACACCACTGTTATTCCTGACTTTTAGTGGAGAATGCTAAATTGTGTGTAGCATCTTAGTAGTTACTTGTTTCTGTAGCATACCACTGTTATTCCTGACTTTTAGTGGAGAATGCTAAATTGTGTGTAGCATCTTAGTAGTTACTTGTTTCTGTAGCACACCACTGTTATTCCTGACTTTTAGTGGAGAATGCTAAATTGTGTGTAGCATCTTAGTAGTTACTTGTTTCTGTAGCACACCACTGTTATTCCTGACTTTTAGTGGAGAATGCTATATTGTGTGTAGCATCTTAGTAGTTACTTGTTTCTGTAGCATACCACTGTTATTCCTGACTTTTAGTGGAGAATGCTAAATTGCATGTAGCATCTTAGTAGTTACTTGTTTCTGTAGCACACCACTGTTATTCCTGACTTTTAGTGGAGAATGCTAAATTGTGTGTAGCATCTTAGTAGTTACTTGTTTCTGTAGCACACCACTGTTATTCCTGACTTTTAGTGGAGAATGCTAAATTGTGTGTAGCATCTTAGTAGTTACTTGTTTCTGTAGCACACCACTGTTATTCCTGACTTTTAGTGGAGAATGCTAAATTGTGTGTAGCATCTTAGTAGTTACTTGTTTCTGTAGCACACCACTGTTATTCCTGACTTTTAGTGGAGAATGCTAAATTGTGTGTAGCATCTTAGTAGTTACTTGTTTCTGTAGCATGCCACTGTTATTCCTGACTTTTAGTGGAGAATGCTAAAATGCATGTAGCATCTTAGTAGTTACTTGTTTCTGTAGCACACCACTGTTATTCCTGACTTTTAGTGGAGAATGCTAAATTGTGTGTAGCATCTTAGTAGTTACTTGTTTCTGTAGCACACCACTGTTATTCCCGACTTTTAGTGGAGAATGCTAAATTGTGTGTAGCATCTTAGTAGTTACTTGTTTCTGTAGCATACCACTGTTATTCCTGACTTTTAGTGGAGAATGCTAAATTGTGTGTAGCATCTTAGTAGTTACTTGTTTCTGTAGCATGCCACTGTTATTCCTGACTTTTAGTGGAGAATGCTAAATTGCATGTAGCATCTTAGTAGTTACTTGTTTCTGTAGCACACCACTGTTATTCCTGACTTTTAGTGGAGAATGCTAAATTGTGTGTAGCATCTTAGTAGTTACTTGTTTCTGTAGCACACCACTGTTATTCCTGACTTTTTAGTGGAGAATGCTATATTGTGTGTAGCATCTTAGTAGTTACTTGTTTCTGTAGCATACCACTGTTATTCCTGACTTTTAGTGGAGAATGCTAAATTGCATGTAGCATCTTAGTAGTTACTTGTTTCTGTAGCACACCACTGTTATTCCTGACTTTTAGTGGAGAATGCTAAATTGTGTGTAGCATCTTAGTAGTTACTTGTTTCTGTAGCACACCACTGTTATTCCTGACTTTTAGTGGAGAATGCTAAATTGTGTGTAGCATCTTAGTAGTTACTTGTTTCTGTAGCACACCACTGTTATTCCTGACTTTTAGTGGAGAATGCTAAATTGTGTGTAGCATCTTAGTAGTTACTTGTTTCTGTAGCATGCCACTGTTATTCCTGACTTTTAGTGGAGAATGCTAAAATGCATGTAGCATCTTAGTAGTTACTTGTTTCTGTAGCACACCACTGTTATTCCTGACTTTTAGTGGAGAATGCTAAATTGTGTGTAGCATCTTAGTAGTTACTTGTTTCTGTAGCATACCACTGTTATTCCTGACTTTTAGTGGAGAATGCTAAATTGTGTGTAGCATCTTAGTAGTTACTTGTTTCTGTAGCATGCCACTGTTATTCCTGACTTTTAGTGGAGAATGCTAAATTGCATGTAGCATCTTAGTAGTTACTTGTTTCTGTAGCACACCACTGTTATTCCTGACTTTTAGTGGAGAATGCTAAATTGTGTGTAGCATCTTAGTAGTTACTTGTTTCTGTAGCATACCACTGTTATTCCTGACTTTTAGTGGAGAATGCTAAATTGTGTGTAGCATCTTAGTAGTTACTTGTTTCTGTAGCATACCACTGTTATTCCTGACTTTTAGTGGAGAATGCTAAATTGTGTGTAGCATCTTAGTAGTTACTTGTTTCTGTAGCACACCACTGTTATTCCTGACTTTTAGTGGAGAATGCTAAATTGTGTGTAGCATCTTAGTAGTTACTTGTTTCTGTAGCATACCACTGTTATTCCTGACTTTTTAGTGGAGAATGCTAAATTGTGTGTAGCATCTTAGTAGTTACTTGTTTCTGTAGCACACCACTGTTATTCCTGACTTTTAGTGGAGAATGCTAAATTGTGTGTAGCATCTTAGTAGTTACTTGTTTCTGTAGCACACCACTGTTATTCCTGACTTTTAGTGGAGAATGCTATATTGTGTGTAGCATCTTAGTAGTTACTTGTTTCTGTAGCATACCACTGTTATTCCTGACTTTTAGTGGAGAATGCTAAATTGCATGTAGCATCTTAGTAGTTACTTGTTTCTGTAGCACACCACTGTTATTCCTGACTTTTAGTGGAGAATGCTAAATTGTGTGTAGCATCTTAGTAGTTACTTGTTTCTGTAGCACACCACTGTTATTCCTGACTTTTAGTGGAGAATGCTAAATTGTGTGTAGCATCTTAGTAGTTACTTGTTTCTGTAGCACACCACTGTTATTCCTGACTTTTAGTGGAGAATGCTAAATTGTGTGTAGCATCTTAGTAGTTACTTGTTTCTGTAGCACACCACTGTTATTCCTGACTTTTAGTGGAGAATGCTAAATTGTGTGTAGCATCTTAGTAGTTACTTGTTTCTGTAGCATGCCACTGTTATTCCTGACTTTTAGTGGAGAATGCTAAAATGCATGTAGCATCTTAGTAGTTACTTGTTTCTGTAGCACACCACTGTTATTCCTGACTTTTAGTGGAGAATGCTAAATTGTGTGTAGCATCTTAGTAGTTACTTGTTTCTGTAGCACACCACTGTTATTCCCGACTTTTAGTGGAGAATGCTAAATTGTGTGTAGCATCTTAGTAGTTACTTGTTTCTGTAGCATACCACTGTTATTCCTGACTTTTAGTGGAGAATGCTAAATTGTGTGTAGCATCTTAGTAGTTACTTGTTTCTGTAGCATGCCACTGTTATTCCTGACTTTTAGTGGAGAATGCTAAATTGCATGTAGCATCTTAGTAGTTACTTGTTTCTGTAGCACACCACTGTTATTCCTGACTTTTAGTGGAGAATGCTAAATTGTGTGTAGCATCTTAGTAGTTACTTGTTTCTGTAGCACACCACTGTTATTCCTGACTTTTAGTGGAGAATGCTATATTGTGTGTAGCATCTTAGTAGTTACTTGTTTCTGTAGCATACCACTGTTATTCCTGACTTTTAGTGGAGAATGCTAAATTGCATGTAGCATCTTAGTAGTTACTTGTTTCTGTAGCACACCACTGTTATTCCTGACTTTTAGTGGAGAATGCTAAATTGTGTGTAGCATCTTAGTAGTTACTTGTTTCTGTAGCACACCACTGTTATTCCTGACTTTTAGTGGAGAATGCTAAATTGTGTGTAGCATCTTAGTAGTTACTTGTTTCTGTAGCACACCACTGTTATTCCTGACTTTTAGTGGAGAATGCTAAATTGTGTGTAGCATCTTAGTAGTTACTTGTTTCTGTAGCATGCCACTGTTATTCCTGACTTTTAGTGGAGAATGCTAAAATGCATGTAGCATCTTAGTAGTTACTTGTTTCTGTAGCACACCACTGTTATTCCTGACTTTTAGTGGAGAATGCTAAATTGTGTGTAGCATCTTAGTAGTTACTTGTTTCTGTAGCATACCACTGTTATTCCTGACTTTTAGTGGAGAATGCTAAATTGTGTGTAGCATCTTAGTAGTTACTTGTTTCTGTAGCATGCCACTGTTATTCCTGACTTTTAGTGGAGAATGCTAAATTGCATGTAGCATCTTAGTAGTTACTTGTTTCTGTAGCACACCACTGTTATTCCTGACTTTTAGTGGAGAATGCTAAATTGTGTGTAGCATCTTAGTAGTTACTTGTTTCTGTAGCATACCACTGTTATTCCTGACTTTTAGTGGAGAATGCTAAATTGTGTGTAGCATCTTAGTAGTTACTTGTTTCTGTAGCACACCACTGTTATTCCTGACTTTTAGTGGAGAATGCTAAATTGTGTGTAGCATCTTAGTAGTTACTTGTTTCTGTAGCACACCACTGTTATTCCTGACTTTTAGTGGAGAATGCTAAATTGTGTGTAGCATCTTAGTAGTTACTTGTTTCTGTAGCATGCCACTGTTATTCCTGACTTTTAGTGGAGAATGCTAAATTGTGTGTAGCATCTTAGTAGTTACTTGTTTCTGTAGCATACCACTGTTATTCCTGACTTTTAGTGGAGAATGCTATATTGTGTGTAGCATCTTAGTAGTTACTTGTTTCTGTAGCACACCACTGTTATTCCTGACTTTTAGTGGAGAATGCTAAATTGTGTGTAGCATCTTAGTAGTTACTTGTTTCTGTAGCACACCACTGTTATTCCCGACTTTTAGTGGAGAATGCTAAATTGCATGTAGCATCTTAGTAGTTACTTGTTTCTGTAGCACACCACTGTTATTCCTGACTTTTAGTGGAGAATGCTAAATTGTGTGTAGCATCTTAGTAGTTACTTGTTTCTGTAGCACACCACTGTTATTCCTGACTTTTAGTGGAGAATGCTATATTGTGTGTAGCATCTTAGTAGTTACTTGTTTCTGTAGCATACCACTGTTATTCCCGACTTTTAGTGGAGAATGCTAAATTGTGTGTAGCATCTTAGTAGTTACTTGTTTCTGTAGCACACCACTGTTATTCCTGACTTTTAGTGGAGAATGCTATATTGTGTGTAGCATCTTAGTAGTTACTTGTTTCTGTAGCACACCACTGTTATTCCTGACTTTTAGTGGAGAATGCTATATTGTGTGTAGCATCTTAGTAGTTACTTGTTTCTGTAGCATGCCACTGTTATTCCTGACTTTTAGTGGAGAATGCTAAATTGTGTGTAGCATCTTAGTAGTTACTATTTTCTCTTCCTAACCTTATAACAATACATAATAGTGTAGTGTATGTTATAATAGCTTGGTATCAACTGCAGTTATTTTTTTGTTTTTTTGTTATGTTTTGTTTTCTTTCTCTGCTATCCTTGCATTTTGTGTTGTTCATAGAATTGTCCTGTTTCTTACAAGGTATGCTGCTCCACCCCTGCATTCTCTATCTCAGTTACTTGGTAATCATAGTGTTTTAAAACTTCAGACCTAATATTTACCTCATTTTCCTTTTTACTTCCAGTCCCCTCAGCAAAAGTTTCATCCTGTGTCTTGGCCAACCTCCAATCAACCCAAGGCTGTCTCGTAGCCCTGCACTGTGAGACTCTGCGTTGGTGGAGCCCTAAAGTGCTTTCAGCTGCACTAGTGTATGTTAAAGTTATATTTAATTTGTCCTCTAAACTGAAGACTCTTTCCCCTTTCCACTGTACATGTGCACGCTACTGCTCCCTGCCCCCATTTTTTTCTTCCTATAGTACTCCAAGGTCAATTAGTTAAAACTACTTTCTCTTGGAAAAAGTTTACCTATGTACCTGCAGCCCATTCTTCAGTTATGTTTCCCTGTAGAAGTGGTGGTCCTTTTCACCACACTGTACTAGATTAGTAGCATAAGATTTGTAGTTATTAGAAAGATACTGCACTACACTGACCTGGAATTGACTTAGTTTGGTTTTCCTGTTTTCTTTTTAGCAGCTGTCCTAGTCCAGTTTTTCTGACTCACAACCTTGTATTACTTTGTGTCTACCCCTCCCCCACCATGAACCTGCACAACTCCCTCCCAAATTACTGAGGTATCTTCCTTTTACTGTTCTGTCCTGACCAGCCCTATAGATAGGTTCTGCAGTCTCGAAGACTGGTGTAGCCACGCTCCATTCGCCTCGCTACGCTCGGCTCACTACGCTCCCCTACCCTGCTCCCATTTCCCACCTGCCCCCATTACCTCTACATTTATTCTAACCCCAGATCACTTGATCACACCCTCCTCCAATTAACAACCTCTCATACACACCCCCTATCAAATTTCTACCTTAAAAAGGTACACAGTATCTACTTGCCATGCATTGACACTCACACCCATACCTGAACCCCAAAACCACAAAGACCCAACCACTACTCCCTCATAAAATACTATTAATCCTATGATTTCTCTTCCTAACCCTCACATACCTAACAAACATCACATCATTATATACAAACACATCACTAGAAAACACATCATTCCACATAACACTTTCTCAAACAAATATACACTCACACATTTTCTTTCCTATCTCTTCTACATTATTTAGACAGCTTAATCCTACACATTCATAAGTCTCACACAACACCATCTTACACTAGAAAAACATCATTTAGATCCAACATATATATAGTGCACACAATTAAACACATAATGTTTATCACTAAAAATCTACTTATATCTGGAGACATGCACCCAAACCCTGGACCACGAAACTCTCTACTCTCTGCTAGGCAAATCTCTGACCTATTGATTCTGAATGTCAACATCAGAAGTATCTCTAACAAACTTTCTGACCTACATGCATTTATAGCTCACTACTCCCCTGGCATATTAACCATTACTGAGACATGGCTAAAACCTAGTACCCAAAATGAAGAAATTCTTCCACCAGGATATAATAGCCTAAGACTGGATAGAGTGGGCAAAAAGGGAGGTGGAGTTGCTATCCTGTACAAAAATACAATCAACACAAAACCTCTACAAACCCCCATACCTACATTTCAAAATGCCAAAACCTTAGGTTTAACTCTAAGCATAAATGACACAAAAACTATCATCATTCTCTGCTGTTATATTCCCCCAGGTAATAACGCTCCCATTATTGAAGAAATGTTACAGTGGGCCACAGATAATCTCCCCCAAGAAACCATCTTACCTGAACACTGATGGTCAGCCTGTACCTCTAATAACCCCACTAACCATATTAATCTTTACAGTTTTACCCAACTTATCCAAGAACCCACTAGACTCAACAAAAAAAACACAAACAGTCTATTCTAGATTGGACACTAGTTAACTGCCCCAAGCAAAACTGTCAGACAGGATGCCTTCCTGATGGTCTTAGTGACCATCTCCCTACCTTCCTCTTGTGGAAACGTACCAACATAGCCAAACCCATTGTTTTCAGACAAGTCAGAGATGATCGTAAACTAAATATACAAGAACTAAACAGTATTCTAAAACATAGTAACTGGAAACCACTACAAACTCTAAATCTAGACTAAGCCGTTGACTACTTCAACAATATTCTCATCAATATCCTTGATAGACTCATACCAGTTAGAAAAATAAGAGCCAAGTCAAACTATGCACCATTGCTAACTAGGGAAACTAGAGCCCTTCTAAAGTCATGGGATAAGGCTTGGAGAATTTGGAAGAAATGCAATACTAGCCTAGCCAAACAAAGTTATCTACAACTTAGAAATCACGCCAAGAGACAAACTAAACTCGATAGACAAAATTACTTCCTCAATATCCAAAACAAACTTTCAAAAGATCCCCCAAAATTTTGGCATGCCATTAACTCTCTCCTAAAACCAGGCAAAACTACCACTCCCACTCCTAACTCCACGAATGACAACAAGGGCATTACCTCCCAATTGAATCACCACTTCACAGAATCCATCTTAACACTATCCTCCCAACTATCCAAAACAGCCCTACATATAACCCCACCAAATGCCCTGACAACATTCCATCCTTTACGCTCTCACTCGTTCTCACCTCAACCCTTAAAAAACACCTCCTAAAACTGAAACCTACCACCCTTGCCACTGACAGTCTACCAGCCAACTTCCTAAAAATAGCTGCTGAATCCTTATCCTACCCTATTTCTATTCTTATCAATCGCTCCATACAAGAAGCATATGTCCCACAGCTATGGAAGGTATCATACATTACTCCACTACATAAAGGTGGAAACTCTTACAAATACTCAAATTATCACCCCATTGCCATTCTAACCCCTTATCTAAAATACTAGAGAAATGTATACATTCTCAGGTAACACAATTCCTAAACTCACACAATTTCCTCTCCCCCACACAGCACGGCTTCCGACAAAACCATAGCACAACCACCACTCTGCTGTCTTTCACCAGTCTGATCAGCCAACATAGAAATAATAATAACTTTGTGTCTGCAATATTTCTAGACCTCTCCAAAGCATTTGACATGGTTTCACATTCCTTACTATTAGACACCCTGACATCCCTATCCTTTGCCCCTTCCGCTATAGCCTGGTTTAAAAGCTATCTGTCAAATTGGCAACAGTCTGTCCAATGGCAAAGTGTATTATCCCCCTTACTCCCAACTACCATAGGTGTACCACAAGGCTCCATATTAGGCCTACTTCTTTTCTCCAAATTTACTAATAATCTCCATACCACCACACAACATGCTTCATTTATACAATACGCTGATGATTCAACTCTTATCTGTTCAGCTCCATCACTCCCCACCCTACAACAACTCATCCAGGAATCCTTTAGCTCTGTGGAAAGTTGGATCACTCAGATTCAACTTATCCTAAACCCTAATAAAACTAAATTACTACTTTTCACCCCCAACAAAACCATTTCCACCCCTCTAGCCTTCACTATTTCCTCCAAAAATGGCACTATCATCTCTCCCTCTGACCATACCAAACTCCCAGGCATTGAAATTGATAAAAATCTATACTTCGATGTCCAAATTTCACAAACTATCAAAAAAGTTCATAAAAATGGGAACACTATACAGGCACAGGAAATCCCTCTCGAAACAAGCACGGATTACCCTAGCCCAAACTCACCTCTTGTTTGCCCTAATGTATGCTGCTCGAATTCTTACCCAGCTTAGAAAACTTGACCTTGCCAGACTTGAATCATGTTATAATAAAATCGTCAAGTTTGCAAACAACTCCACCTTTAGAACCCACCATTGCCAGGCTCTAAGGGAACTGCAATGGCTGGAACTTCCTCAGCTACTAACCTATCACCAATTAGTCATTGCCTACAATGTGGTAACACATCCAGAAAAAAACCCTGGTTCGTGAAGAAAATGTCTGATATATATATATATATATATATATATATATATATATATATATATATATATATAAATATCAGTGTATTGTAGATTTTTACTGACTAATACCTGCTTGTTCATTGTTTTTTTAAAGGCATGGACAAGATTTATAAATCACTACAGGATTTGACAGCAAAAGGTTTATCTTATATTATGGAAAAGGACTACCAGCACAGAAAAAGGAATGTGAATTTTTGACCATGGAAGGGGTTAACAGATTGTCAAACAATAGAAGGAAGAAACTAAATAAGTGTTTTCAGGGGGGAAATATCCTGAAGAAGCAAGAAACATTACTTTCCTGCTTACTGCTCTGTGGCTTTTGCAGCCATTACAAGTGGCTTTAGATTTGTTCAGATTAATACTTCTACCACCATCAAGGATGTCAGTTCATTGGAATTGGTGTTCCAGCTTGAGGTGGATAGTTCAGGCCCTGGGGTTGAAGCCAGTGTCCTGGCCTGACCCCAGATGGGGTGGTTCAGCATTGAAGTACTCTGTCTTTTCCTTCTGATGTTGAGCTGGCTGAGTATGTGAACTTGTCTTGTGTTATTACCATTTTATTCCCTCTGTCTTTAACCAGTTCTTCCTGGATTGGAGTGTAGATCATCTGCAGCTCTTGCTCTATTTGTTGTGAATGAACCATGGTATGATACTTAGCTCTGATTTCTACATGGGAAAGGGTGACAAAGTGCCAATGGATGTGTACATGCCTTCTGGAGGACAAACTAGCACTAGACATACATTATTCCTGGTGCTGACTGTGGATTGCCATAAGAAGGTATGTTATTTATCCAGGTTAATCTCTGCTATAAGGAATAGACCAGCTATGGACGTCCACATGGTCAGTAACCTGTCTACCTCAGCAGCTTGACTATTAACCCGGAAGGTTTTTCTTCACTTGTTGTTCAGTTCTTACCAGAGAGGGTAGTCTCTATGAAGTGATATGCACTCCAAAGAATGTACAGAGTATTTACATTTGATCATGACACAGATTTGCCAAACTGGGTGTGGGGAGAATCTGATGACGCTGACTTTGCAGAGGTCAAGCAGATGCTACTAAGTTTATTTCCCATTCTTTGTGGTGAGACATAGGCCCAGTTAGACTGCTTATGCCTTGTCTGCAGGGCCTGGGTCCTTTTATATTCAAAACTGACCCGTTCTCTATGAAAATGTGTATATTTAATTCTATTTTAAAAGAAAACTTGAACACACAAATCCTCCAAAATTACAGCTTAAAGCCAGGCATTCTGGAAATTTACTATACTATCTTTAGTCTTATTTTTACCGAGGAGATAAATTAAGAAAGTGGTGTGTACACCACTTGGTGCTGTTTCAACTTTCACAGACACTGGAATCTGTTCCAGTCTGGAAATTGAGGTTGTGGAAATAACATGGTTCTCACTTGAGTGCTCAGTAATCTTCTGTTGCCTTTCAGTCAAACATGTTAGTTTATACTGGTTCTTTTGAAGTCTTTGTTGCATTTGACCCAGTAGATATGTTACTCTATTTGGAGGACTGGAAAACATAATTTGAGGGTCTCTGGCATGTCTGTTGATTTGTTTGCCTTTTTCCTCTCAGGGCATACTTAAAAGCTACTCTACAGGATTAATTCCTCTTTAACTTACCTTTCAGTTGCTGGGTTCTACAAGGCTCCATTTGGGTCCAATTCTTTTTACTATTTATTATTGTTCCACTGGATGATTTAGTCTAATGAAGATGTGTATATTACTGTGGCTATGCCGATCAGCTCCATGGAGTAGAGAGCTGACTATGACCAAGGCAACCAAGATTCAGTTACCAATCCCAGCAGAGGAGCTGATGAGTAGGAAAATAAAAGTGAAATGACTATGCCTACTTCCCTCTCTCATGGGGTAGTAGTAATGGATATATACAGGGGAGCCGTAGAGCTGCCATGCTGCTGAAGTACACCAGCGGACATCAGAGAACATGCCTGAGCATATATTAGAAAGCACAGGTGGCATGTGAAATAGTTGAAGCAGAGCATATCCTTGTGCTCCCTATTGTTCCTGAAGCATGTGGGGCATTAGACAGGCACATCATTACAGAGGTGGGACATTCGCCTCACGAGATCTGGATGCTGAAAATGCTAATCTGAAATCAGCACAGAAAGAATAAGGTTCACTATACCACCCATTTGCTAATTGAGTGTCTCTGCCTGGACAGCTGGCCTTCTCTCCTTGTGGTCAAAGTGGGAAGAACTTACTAAAGGGGGACCCTAGGAAGGAGAGGTGATGGTCAGTGGAGGGTTGCAGAAGGACAGGGAAAAAAAACACAGCTATGCCATTGATATCCAGATGTACCTCTTCTTTTGTTAACAGCATGCTTATTATACAGACCTAGATGAGGATTGTTTAGAGAATATTTTTCTTGTCTGTGTGACAATGTCCTCAACCTCAACTTATCCAAAACGGTTGTCCTTACACTTTGTATTATTTGCAGAGATTTCAGGTTGGAGTTAGTGTCCAAATGCATAGTCTTAGCGTGATCCTTGATGAGGGGCTTACATTTCTGGGACAGGCATCACCTTTTGTCCAGTCATATTGTCATAAACTAGGGATTCTCACCTGCTATAAACAGCTTTTTGTACTAGAAGATATTGGTGGTTGTGCAGGACTAGGTTATATCTCATATGTTGTGGCATTGTCGCCTCACAGCAAGAGGTTCTCTGGTTCAGTTTTCTGCTAGAGTGCCTTCTGTGCGGAGTCTGCATGTCCTCACTGCATTCATGTGGGTTTTCTTTGGGTACTCCAGTTTCCTCCCACGTTACAAAGACATGCATCTGGAGCATTTCTTCCTGGGCCTCCGCTGAAAATTGACTTCGTTCCAAGTTGGACTTTCCCGGTAAATAAAATGTTAAATAGATAACAATATGGATTAGTGTAATGCCCTTTGCCTATGTATTTCAAACATTAAGACCAACAGGTTGTACTGCATATAGAATTCAGTAGATAGTCTCCTTATGGGAGCATCTAAGTATAGCCAAGTGGCACAGATTCTTTGTTTTCTGAAGGGGCTTTCTTTTAAGTACTGAATCACTTTAAAAATAATTTTGAAAATAAGTAGCTTTCTGTAATGCCAGAGCCCCAGCTATATAAAGGAGCATTTGGTGGCCTAGCAGCCTTTCAGGATGTTCCACTCAGCTGCCTCAGAACTGCTGCTCATCCTCACATTTAGGATTCAGTCTTCTGGACTCCATTGCTTTTCCCATCATGCTCCTGACGTCTGGGATTTGCTGTCATGGCAGTTTCATGATTGCATGTTTGTGCACTGCTTCAGGTGATGCCTAAAGATGCACATCTTTCACAAAGTTTTTGAGAACCCTAACTACTGTTTACCTGTTTTAAATTGCATGTTTACTGAAATGCTTGACTGTAAACTGATTTTTCATACTGAGAGTTGTATTTTCTGTTTGTGAGTGCTATATCTGTGCTTTTCTGTGCATTTTTGTTGAGGTTTCTGTGTTCTAGTCAGGTATCATATAACTGATTTGTTTGCAGTTAAAAGCATTCTCTAGAGTCTCATTGCTCCTTTATCTGTTTAAAACTTTCATTTAGTGGCTACAGCTAGTAGCTGTAATAGTGTGCATTACTAAAATTGCATTTTTATTGAATTACTAAACTGTAAACTGCTTTTTCATACTGAGACTTGTATTTTCTGTTTGTGATTGCTCTTTCTGTGCATTTATCATGAGGTTTCTGTGTTCTACTCAGGTAGCATAATCTTGATTGAGGCCTGCTGTTGTCCAGGCCTGGTAGTTTTGTTTGTTGAGTTTCCTGTGTTTCTGGCAGCCATTTTCTGCTGATAGTGTGTTGTCTTCATTATTATTGAAAGTAACAGGGTTTCCTGACCTTCTGCAACAAGAGTGATTGGGTAACAGCAGGGGCTAATAGGACTGAGTTATAATTCAAGCTTATTGATTCTTCCATCCTTTCTGGTATATAAACCCTGTGTCTGCAAAGAGCTGTGCTTGTATTTACCAGGCTGTGGATGTTGATTCATTACTGGGACTAAGCAGAAATTCCCTAAGATTCCAAGAGAAGAATAAGTATTTCTTACACTTATTTAATTGAATTGAACTTCTGTAACACTTATAATTGTGCTATACAGTTAATCTACTACATTTTGCACTGTTATAAAGCTTTTTTTACTGTTTCACTGCATTTATGTACTGTTTTATACTATTTTAACTGTATTTTTCATTGCTAGATGCTGTTTCATTACTCTAATTGCATGTTTACTGAATTACTTAACTGTAAACTGCTTTTGCATACTGAAAGTTGTATTTTTTGTTTGTGAGTGCCCTATCCATGCTTTTCTGTGCATTTTTTTGAGGTTTCTGTGTTCTAGTCAGGTATCATATAACTGATTTGTTTGCAGTTAAAAGCATTCTCAAGAGTCTCCTTGCTCCTTTATCTGTTTAAAACTTTCATTTAGTGGCTACAGCTAGTAATTGTAATAGTTTTGCACCCCCCTGTCCCTATTGTTGTCTTGTTCTTATACTTGGTGGCTTTGCAGTTGCCCGTCCATACTGTATATTTGATCTGGGACACTCCTCCCAGTCTAGTGTCATTAGTTCATTCTACCTAATAGTGAGAGAACATTTGAGAAAGCCAACCCACTTAGATTCTTAGCCTTGAATTATCTTCTGTTCCAGCTTTCTCCTTTTCCACTTTACAAAAAAAAAAATTCTAAGCTTGCTTCCCCCCCTTTCCTGTAACTAGTCTAGTCCAGATACAGATTTGCTATATCCTGGAATGTTTGTAAGCTCCTGAGACCCCCAAGCCAGTCTGTGTTGGAGAGAAGCCTGCTAGCTTATCAGTGGGAGTGGTAATCACTAGGTAACCTATCTACCACATAAGGAGTAGTTTCTGGCCCAGAAATTGTAGTCATTGGCCATTTGGGCAGTTTTTCTATCTCTCTCAGCTTTCTGATTTAAAAGCTCACATTTGCACTTGTTTCCCCCTTTTCCTGTGACTAGTCTAGTCCAGATACAGATTTGCTGTATCCTGGACTGTTTGTAAACTCCTGAGCCCCCCAAGCCAGTCTGTGTTGGAGAGAAGCCTGCTACTTATCAGTGGGAGTGGTAAGCACTAGGTGACCTATCTACCACATAAGGAGTGGTTTCTGGCCCAGAAATTGTAGTTATTGGCCGCTTGGGCAGTTTGTCCATCTCTCTCAACTTCCTGATTTAAAAGCCCACATTTGCACTTGTTTCTCCCCTTTCCTGTAACTAGTCCACTCCAGATACAGATTTGCTGTATCCAGGACTGTTTGTAAGCTCCTGAGACCCCAAGCCTTTCTGTGTTGGAGGGAAGCTTTCTTGATTATCAGTGGGAGTGGTAAGCACTAGGTAGCCTATCTACCACATAAGGAGTGGTATCTGGCCCCAAAATTGTATTTATTGGCCATTTGGGCAGTTTTTCTATCTCTCTCACAACTTTCTGATTTAAAAGCCTGTGTTTGCACTTGTTTCCCCCCTTTCCTGTAACTAGTCTAGTCAAGATACAGATTTGCTGTGTCCAAGACTGTTTGTAAGCTTCTAAGCCCCGCAAGACTTTCTGTGTTGGAGGGAAGCCTTCTAGCTTATCAGTGGGAGTGGTAAGCACCAGGTAGCCTCTCTATCACCAAGGCCCCAGGGCCTTATAAACCTAGCCCATAGGATTACCCTGGCATTGTGCCACCTGACCATAGTTCCCAGTGCCTCTGTCAAGTACAGCCACTGGAGTTATCCCTGTGGTGAATTTTTTATTTCCCATCCACTCATCAAGATTTCTCTTGAAGAGGGCCAGTGAGGTGCTCTGCTTGACATGTATGGGAAGTCTATTCCAGAGCATGGGCAGTCCCTGGGTTATGAACCCGTTCCTCCAGCATGTTTTGGTGATTGTGGTAATAAGGTTGAGATCCTGGAGTATGTGGTGTGGTGGGATTGGGATTTCTTTAGATGTAGCATTTCTAACTGAGCTGGGTCAGACGTTGCTTTGTAAGTCAAGCAGAGATCACCTCTAAGTAGGTGATATGAGACAGAGAATAGTTGGAGTTTTTTGAGTCTGTCCATATAGGACAAGTGTTTAAGGCCTAGGATCCTCTTTGTGAGGTACTTTTGTGGTAAAGAGATAATAACTGTTGTTTTTATGATAATAATTTATATATATATAATTTTGACATTCCTCTAAATATCTGAGCAACCAAGTAACACTGACAGAGTTGTTTAGCCTCACACGAAAGCTGTCAGCTAGATGAATAAAATGCTGCTGACAGTATTTGTATACGCTGAGTGATTGCTGAGATATTGTAAGTTGTTTACAAAATATTACAAATGTAATCCTTACTGTGTTTACTGTAACTTGTAAAATTCTGTTTAATACTTAGAACCTAAAGAATACTACCACTATAAAAACAGTTTGTGTTGAATGGTTTGCCATTTATACTTCTTTCATAACCACTATGGATCCAGAGATATGAACATTTGTTTGAAATGTGAGGACATAATTTGATTCTATCAAAAGTCTTAGGCTCTGCCCATCGGAGGTTACAGTGGAAACTTCCTGAGATCCATTAGAGTGAATGAGTTAAATGGTCTCTCAGTCTTATCTACATAAAATCCTAGATATTGATTACACTTATCAATATAAACCAACTCCACTGAATTACAATTCTCATTCTGCAAAGTCATAGTAGACCACAAATAATTATCAATAACCATATGGTTATCTATATAAATATAGGAACATTGGTTGCAGGTACGAGATTTTTTTGTCCCTTTGAACATACAAGAGAATTGCATGAGTAACCATGTACTTCCCTTTCAAAATAGATTTACTGGACATTTTATAAACAAAATGTGGTTCTTCCCTAACGCACTTAAAAATTTCATAATTTCCCTTCAAAATCATCCAATTATGTTTAATAATATTTTTCACTTGTTTTGAACAGAAAATATATTGTAAAACCATTCCTTTATTAAAACAGTGGCCAATTTACTTTTTCATATCTATTTCTACCTCTAAAATATCAGAATAAATTGTGGTATTGATAGTATTAGTTAAACCCATATCTAAAAGTGGCTTATATATTTTACCTAATTCCTTCCTAACCAAATCTCCATCTTCTTTAAGTAATTCCTTTGGATAACTTTTGGAACCCTACAGGATTCAACCAAAACAATGCTAACCTAATTCCTGATGCCTTTAATAACTACTTTACTGAAGCCATTCGAACCATGGCCAATACTTTACCTTCTATTACTACATCCCCATTAAATACCACAAAGACTCCATCTCCTACCTTTCAAATACAACCAGTACCTACATCACTCATTTGCAAACTCCTTCAAAAACTAAAGCCATGCACCCCTTCTGCTGACTGTCTTCCAGCTGAATATCTGCAAATAGCAGCAAAAGCTATTGCCTATCCCATCTCCATCCTTATAAATAGAACAATTTTAGAAAACAAAATCCCCTCCATTTGGAAAATATCCCATATCATCCCTCTACACAAAGGTGGGCCATCTACTGAACTCTCCAACTTTCGGCCTATTGCCTTACTGTCTCCAATAGCTAAGATAATGAAAAAATGCATACACAGACAACTACTTGACCACCTTCTCCAAAACAATCTACTTGCCAACTGCCAACATGGTTTTAGGATTTTCCATAGTACAACAACTGCCCTTCTATCCTTCTCTGACTCCATAAACAAAAATCGTAACAACAACACTTTTTCCTCTGCATTATTTATTGACCTTTCAAAAGCCTTTGATATGGTCAACCATAATATCCTTATAGACATTCTAAAAGCCCAATCTCTTGACTCACAAGCATTACATTGGTTTAAATCCTATCTGGAAAACAGGCAACAAGCAGTATTGTGGGATAATAATCTTTCAAAATCCCTTCCTGTGAACACTGGAGTGCCCCAAGGCTCTATTTTAGGACCACTACTCTTCTCATTGTTTATTAATGACCTACATACCAAAATTCCTCAGGCCACCTGCATACAATATGCAGATGACTCTACTTTAATTTGTTCAGCTAAGTCCACAACCTCTCTTCAGTCTCTTACCCAATCAGTATTTAACAGTGTTGAAAATTGGTTTATGCAACACTGCCTCCTCCTGAACCCTAAGAAAACAAAGTTATTGCTCTTTGCTCCAACTCATAAGTCACCTCAACTGCACTTTACAATAGCCTCTAACAATGCAAATATCATATCCCCAGACACTTCTACCCATCTACTAGGAGTAACAATTGATAATAACCTTAGTTTTGATGACCACATTAACTTTACTATAAAGTCAGTCAACAAAAAACTAGGCACTCTTTACAGAATCAAACCCTTCCTTTCCCCTACAGCCAGAATAACTATTGCCCAGATCCACCTTATCTCTCCCTGTTCTATGCTTTAGCAATATATACCAATCTATCAAAAAACAACCTGACCAAACTCTCTACTAGTTACAATAACATAGCCAGATTTGCCACTGGGACCAACTTTAGAACTCACCACTGTCTTAACCTAAAACAACTGGGATGGCTAGAACTGCAGAACCAACTTCTTTATCAACAAATTGTTATCACCCAAAAGATCCTTTACCACCCTAAAAATACCCCTATCCTCACTAACCTGATCTCACCCTACACAAATCTTGCTTTACTACGCTCAGCTAATAGGCTCCTAGTTTCCACTATTAAATCAAATAACAAGGCTGGAGACTCACTTTTCGCCAACACAGCAGGGAAAATCTGGAATCAGCTTCCTACTGAACTTTCCTCCCTTGCTTCCACTATTCTTTTTAAAAAGCATCTGAAAGAATATCTTACAACTCACTGGCTGTGTCCCTGCTCTAACCCAGACTGATATCTCTTTCAACTCTTGTTCTCTCTATACTTCTTTACTCTACTGTTTTTATCTCACCTATCTGTAGTAACTAAAAAAAAAAAAAAAAAAACCTTCCTTAATTTTACGTTTGTTTGTTCTCTGTATTTAATCTTAGCTTAAATCTACTAAGTTACTCTGTAAAACTTTTGTTCTTAACTATGTATCTAATGTATTGTAATTCACTTGGCTATTACTATATATTGTATTTATATTTTTCTTTTTGTCACTGCTGATGGTTGGAGCTTTTCTCCCCGGGCCTCTACTGAAAATGGACATATATCCAGTTAGACTAGCCCGGTCAACAAATGTAAAATAAAATAAATAAATAAAATAAAACTTTTCATCAAAAGTATATCTGACACTGCGTTAATTTCAACCTCAAATAATTCCTTACTGAAGGTCATCATTGCCATCCTAATGAACTGCCCTTTAAACAAATTATTTTTATAGTTAAAGGGATGTGAGCTACTAAACTGTAAATATGAATTGGGAAAAGTTATTCCTCTTCAGCATCTGGAACATTTTACTCTGTGGATGTTGTTACCATGCAGTGCACTGCTTCTTTTGTTTGGTTTTAGTTATTGGTGCACTTTGCTCTTTTTGGTGAAAGTAGTACAAGCACTACAAAGAAAACACAACAGTGATGTCTTGTGTTTTCTTGGTCTTAGTTTGTTTTGTCCTACTGTAGACCTTCCTCCATGTTTTAATGCCTGGCAGTCACTATCTTACCAACTTTATTTCATCTAGGTCCTGTGTTTTATAGTCTTGCTGTGTCCTACTTCTACTCTGTCCTCTTGTATACCTTGATTATCTATTTGACTGCCTGGTACTATCTGCCTTATAAGCTGTTTTGCACTTATGTCCTGTTTTCTTGGTCTTAATCTATCCTAGTGCATACCTTGTTCCACATTTGATTGTACAGTAGCCACTGCCTTAGAAACTGTTTTGTACTTAGGTTCAATGCTTTCTTTGCCTTTATCTGTCTCAGTACATGACTCGTTCCTTTATTTGACTGACTGATAGTCACTTATTTTCTGGTTTCCATCCAGGTTGTCTGTTTTCTTGGTCTTACACTTCCCTAGTGCTCTTTGCATAACTTAACTGCCACACCCATCCCCAGTTACAACAAGGTGTTCTGCATTTATAGTCCTGTCTATCTAATCAAGCATCATTCTATAACATGAAAATAACTCTCTTAAACTATTCAAGTTTACACTTGCTGAACATTGCCTGATAAGTTTTGTAGTTATATTACTAGTACAAATGTAATATTTGGCTTATACTTCCTGCTCATAATTCCTAAAGTTACAGTTAGAATATCTTTACCAATCCTAACAATGCCCTACATATAGCACAAAAGCAAACAGAATCCAGCACCCAAAAGGAGTCACCCAGAGCAGTATTCACCAGAAGAACAAAATAAACATATTTTGAATTAAAATGACATAAAACACAATAAACCTTTTGAGAATAGCTCATTGTCAACTATCTTTGCCAAAATTCACAATTTCACAAAAAATTCAAAAAATAACCTAAATATTTAAATAAGTGAATAATACGGATATTTACAAAATGCATGCTTTCTAATTTCCAATTCATATCAATACAAATATTTATCTTTTATTTCAAAAATGACTATTTGTTTTCACTGCATTTCTTCAATAAATAACTTGCTTGTCCAGAATTTATAATCTGGATTAACATTTTTAACTTTAATTTAAATACTTGTATTTCTTTCTGACATACTCCAGTGGCTAACTCTAGAAAAGTCTGGAAAGAAGGAGATGCATCTTTTTTTTCTATTTTGTGAATATTTTCATTGCAAATGTGAAATGTGGCCATAGCAAAGAAAATTGCAACTTTTTAATATATCCAGGAATTGAAGAATTGGTCAAAATCAAAGTTCTTGTTAAGATGCAATTATCTGAAAACAATGCATTAAATGTATATATATATATATATATATATATATATATATATATATATATATATATATATATATATATATATATATATATATATATATATATATATATATATATATATATATATATATGTGTGTGTGTGTGTATAGATATATATATATATATATATATATATATATATATATATATATATATATATATATATATATATCCTCCCCATACTTATTTAATATGTTACAGTCAAATCATGTCCTGTCAATCAGCTTTTAGGATGTCTTATGCCACCATCATCTTATTTCCTTTTATATATATATATATATATATATATATATATATATATATATATATATATATAAAGTATTATGAAGATACTATGTACAATTTTCCATATAGAACTTGTTTGATTAATATTAAAATTAAAACTTTGCTATTTTCATTGTTAACTTCATGTAGGTCACATTGATTTAAATAAATCCAATAAGTAGGTTTGATATCTATAGCATTTAATTGAATTTAATGTATATAGTCTGGATAAACAAGCACTAGTGATATTCTCTCCTTTATTAATTTACAAAAAGAAATGTAAAATATGTAGAAATCCACATTTCTATTGCTGCAATATTTGTACAGTCTTTACGTTTACTGCTAACTTAAAACATACTATTACATACGCCAGAAAACTGTTGGCTCCCTTCTACCTTTCACTGTAATATTAATTGTGTTTTATCTGGTATTTTATCATATATATTCAAATTCAAACTCATGCAAAATAGTAGCATTGACAATAAAATGTGGTCATTAAAACAACTGGACCAGAATAGGAAATCCTTGTTTTTCTAATTTCTACATATTTCCACCTCTGTAAGTAACCTGATGTATAAGCTACAGGAAAGATTGTAAATATCCATATTTTTAGTAAGCATTGTCTAAAAATAATATATATATATATATATATATATATATATATATATATATATATATATATGTGTGTGTGTGTGTGTGTGTGTGTGTGTGTGTGTGTGTGTGTGTGTGTGTGTATAATTTGAGCTAGTTGTCTTTATGGAGTGGTTATTAATACAATTGTTATGACCCAAAGCACTTTGTTATCAGATATTTTTAAAGATGGTAAATTAGATCACTAGTATGATCTTTGACAAATATATTTGTGATGTGATTTCCATTGATTTTCATATTATCTGCCATCATACCAAAGTCTTAAATATACAAGCTTTAGCACAAGATTCAGTATAAGGAAATATGATTTCTCTGTTTCCCAAGTCCTAATATCGTTTGTGTAAACTATTCTTGTTCTTGGTTTAGAAGGATACCATAAAAAGTCATCAATATTCTGTCTAATTTTGTGAATAGAAACAGACTGCAATGTATTTAAAACTGTTGGTAATAATGCAGTTTAATTAACATTAGTCTGTCATCAAGCATATGATAAATATCATTCCATTATTCTGCAGTTAAATCTAGACTATCAGTAAGAAATTCTCATAGTTCAGTTGAATAACAATATAAATCTTTGGAAACAACTCATCCTAAATATTTAATACAAAGTTGTATCCCAACTAAATTTAAACTAGCTAATTATAGAAGGATTTTCTTTGAACTTTAACAATATTGTTTCTGTTACTACATTATTAATTTTCTATTTTGAAATAGTTTCAAATAAATCAAAACATATATGTAGCATGTATTGATTTATTAATATCTTCTTTTAGCAACAAATCATCTGCAAATAATTATATTTTGAGGTCGCTTGGGTTTCCTCTGGGTGCTCCGGTTTCCTCCCACACCCCAAAGACATGCTGTAGGTGGATTGGACACTCTAATTGGCCCTAGGCATGTGTGCATGCGTGTGTGCCTTCTGTGGAAGGGTGGGCACCAGGCTGGCAACTCGACACCATAAAACTCCACTGCCAATCATGAGCAGACAGGTGATCCACTGTGGTGACCCCTAACAGGGAAAAGCCGAAAGAAGAAGAATGTTGCCTTTAGTTAGTAGAAAAGAACAAATCAAATCTCTGGAGCTTGAGTAGACTTTAAGTAAACAGCCCAACCACAGGGAAACATTCTCTCAAGCATGTTTCCTGACCCATGGAAATACCTAGATCTGTTAACATAACAAATTCAGACATCCTAGGCACCACAGAAAATTTCACAATTATCTAAACTAAAAAAAACACAATTATGTACACAAATCGTGGGCTTAATAACAACAGATAAAAGCAGTGAGGAGGAAAAACAACCACCATTGAAGTAAAAGGCCACACATATACTTCACTGTTGTTCCATGTTAATAGCATACACAGCCTCACATGTGCCTTTCCCCACAGTCACAGCAAATACAACAGGTTTGAAAGATTTAACACCCTGGTAAACTTCTAATACAACATTCCTATCCAGTGACAGGGAATGTAAAGATGCTTATATATACAAAGAATTGCAGAGTAAACATCATACTGATATTTGACAATTGACCTAAAATGTAAGTCAACTCATAGGCTGCAACTTAAAAGAAAATGAGTAGAATAGCAGTCCAATATCCCTTGTATAAAGTTTAGTTGGCATAGACTCTGGAGGAGGCAATGTTGTCTTATAGGCAGTCTTTTTTGTCAGTCATTTATTTCTGAAGCACAGGAAATAGATCAGCTGATTTATGGGCCACATCTACCTCCCAACACTGCATTAGCTGACCTGTATGGGGTGCACTGTATAAGCTTTTCCTTAGCATCATTCCAGGAGATGAAGGAGACCATGCCACTTTGGAGCATTGCCCTAAGAGATACAGGGTATAAACATTTCCATTTCCATCTATTCAGCCTATATAACCTCGCTGTTGGGCAGATCTCTGCCCAACATACCTCTCAACCTTTTAGTGCAAGAAATCTGGACAAAGCCTGACAAAATGGGGGGAACAAAGGCCCAAAATAAGGACACATTTTAAATATTGCTCTTATAAACTTAGAAAGTTGCTAGAGTAATAGGGTTTGTCTTAACATACATTTTCTGAAGGATTTGAAGCCTGAAACTCAAATGTATGCCATTATTTAGTGACTTCAGTACTGAGATCACAGCAGTGATTTGCCAAAAAACTACAAATTTTATGAGGAACAGACCAAAAATATGAGCCAAAAATCTGGATATTTGAAAGTATGCTGCCCACTGCAGCCTAATGTTAAGAGAGTCATGTTGCTCAACAAATATTCTGTACCTGTTGACCAACAGCTGCTTGCTGGGCATCCAAAGTTTACCCAGCAACTTCTCCTTCAAATCAGAACTCAGAAAACATAAGACTATGGGATGGGGATAATAGGATAATAGGATCTTAGGAGGTTACTAGGCTATTGGCTCTGAGGCCCTTATAAGCCTAGCCAAGAGTTTAGCCCATGTTTAGACAAGTCAGCACCCAGAGCCCCTGTACAGCAAGGGCACAGGTGGTATCCCAGGAGTGCATTTTCTGTCTCCCATCCAGTTATCCAGGTTGCGCTTAAAAAGGGATAATGAGATACTCTGCTTGATGTGAAGAGGGAGACTATTCCACAGATGGGGGAGTCTCTGGGACACAAATCTAATTTATAGCCCCTACTGTGAAAACGATTTGCTAAATCCAATTTGTATTTAAGGAAGGTATTATTATCAGAACACATGTGTTTTATTCTCAAAAATTGAGATTTAGGGATGTTGCATACCACGTGAGACGGATGGAGGCTACTGGCATGGAGTAAAGAGTTATATTGGGGATATTTTCTGTATATCTGTGTACTCACAGTATTATCTTCATTTCTGGTAATGGTCACATCCAGAAAGGTGATTTGCTTCAAATAAAAATTTACCTTGAATTCAATTCCCCATTTATTTTGGTTAAGATATTCCACAAACTCCAAAAGGTAAAGCACATCCGTCTTCCATACCAGCTAACAAATCATCTCCAAATGTCTATTTCATCCAAATAGATGTTGTGATTGGGATTATAGATCAGTTTGGTCTCCAGGTAGGCCATAAACAAATCTGCATATATCAGGGCAAAAAATTACCCTGTTGCCATACCCTGTGACTGCTAATAACATTGTCCATGGAAATAAAACACATTTTTGTTGAGGACATGTTCAGTCATACATACTAAAGTGTGTTAAAACTTGGTGGATACAGAGCACTTTGATCTAACCAATATTGTAGGGCCAATAGCCCTGCCCATTGTGGAATATTGGTATATAGGGCAGTCACATCTAATGTGCAAAGAAGCCAACCTGGTTCCAACTGAGTATTGGAGATGATACCTAGACATTGGGTTTCATCCTGGATATGTGATCTGATATAAACCAGGAGAGGTTTGAGATAAAGGGTAAGAAATTCAGACAAGGGCTCAATTAAACTCCCTCTCCCTGAAACAATTGGTCTCCCTGGTAGACAATAAGGATCCTTATGTATTTGTGGTAGAAAATAGATATATTGTGATTTGGGATCCTTGACCGTGGGATGGTATACATCCGACTGTGTAATAATACCCTCCTGTTGTGCCTGAAATAGAAACCGATCAATTTCAGCTTTGAATTTATTACTTGGATCAAGGGGCATGGGCATATAATGCCCGACATCACTTGTCTCTGTGCTTCCTGATAGTAGCTATCCCAATTCATAACTACTACCGCTCCCCCTTTGTCAGCTGATAATATAACAAGATATTTGTTATTTTTCAAATCCTCCAAAGCTGATTGTTCAGTCTTAGAGAGATTATGATGAGAAATATCATGCCCATAAAAATTATAATGTAGATCTTTGAGGACAGCAGATTGGAAAAGAGACACCTAATTAGACATAGGAGGCATACATCTGGATTGTTGAAATTTAAAATATTTAACCTCTGTACCACCAGTATTGGAATCAAAATGTATTCTAAGATTAATCAATTTACAAAAGGAAATAACATCAGATGCAAATGAATACTCAGTCACAAAAAATCCAGGAAAATAACTTAGACCTTTATTAAGTACAGAAATCTGGGCCTGAGAAAGCTCCACAGAAGATATATTGTGCACATTGTTATATTCATTTAACATTTGGTCATTACCTTGAGAATCTCCTCCAGAGTATTTGCGTTGCCTATGTTTCCTCCCCCTCTTCAGGACCTGACTCTAAAGATTGACCAGAGCTACGTCTTTTTGGTGTTGGTGACTGTAGAAAGGGGTTGCCATCCACATCAGTAGCAGAAGAGGAGTCATCCCCTGAAGTGAAACTAACAGTATTTTGTATTTTCTTGAGGATAGATTTGGGTCTCTTACGTTTTGCTGATACTATTTTGTTGGGATTTCTCCCTATCAAAGGACTTTTATATGGCATAAAAGACCGACCTTTTTGGCAATCCCCAACATCACGTTGGAATGTTTTCATTTTCTTGTGCTTTAGTTGTTGTTCTAAAGATAATAAATCAGAACCCAGTAAATCCAATCCTTCCCTATAGCTGGGTAGGGATTCAAAATTTTTAATTTCAAGGCAAAGCTCCTCCACTAACTTAATCCCATTATCAACTGTCCATTCATAATAACCTGTTAATGCCTCTACAAAACCCATGGATGTACTCTGTTGGATTTTGCTCCATTAATCCAATAAAATGTCATCAGCCTGATGGACCAAAAGTTGTATTCTAACTCTTAGGCTTCTAGGGGCTATAACTTTGGTCCAGTATGCTTTGAATAATTTCAAATGCCAGACATTACTTCTGAGCCCTTTCATCTCCTTGGTTAGTCTTTGAAAAGCCAACTTACATTGGGTTGAAGGGTCATATATACTGGGTTCAGAAAGTCCTTGGGCAATGTCACCTAGACCAAATACTTGTAGGTCATCCTTATCGGACGATAGACCCCTGATGATGCTAGTCAAATCCATAACAAACCTATGGTATAATTCAAAATCAGTATAAACAAACTCCAAGTGCTCACAGATATATCCAATTAATGTTGGTTGTACTGGACCAAACAATTCAATATAAATACTTACTTATAAATCGTATAGAAATATACATCAAATATGTATGACTTTTTGCTAGATGGGGCAGTAAAAATCATAAATGTCATATATAAAAATCAAGAAATTCTTATTTCACATGGTCAAAGTACTTGTAATTACCAATCAAAAAAATTGAAATTGTTAATCCATATAAAATATATGGTTAAATGACAATATGATCAAATATATCAAATCCTCTCAATCTGCAATAGATATACAGAACGAGACAGAACAAAGCAAAACCAGAGGGGAACAATAATAGTCTTTGAGGGAAATGAACACTGAAAAAAAAATCCAGTCACATAGTAACACAAAACTACGTTCCCCAGTTCAACGTACAAACAAAGTACCAGGGAGCAATAATAGTCTTTGTGTATAAGATAAAAATTAATCAAAAAAGCATAGACTCATTAGGACCAATCCTCACGACACTACGTTCCCCCAAGTATCTAACATTTCAAGTACCACAATGTATTGATATAGATCATGCATCAAATATTTGGAGGATCCTGCACCCCCAAATAAATAAGCAAACTGAAAAAAGGTCTCATATGGCCATGTGACATATAATAAAAAAGCCTAACAGGCCTTATAATACTAGATAATTGCTAATCCTGGCAGCAAAAAGTATGACCAACAAAAAATGGGTACAATCCTGTGCACAGAGCCCTATAAGTTAAACAGGTTTGAAAAGCATCACCCTATCAGTTAATATAATGAGGGACAACCTTAAATGTCATCATAAATGAAAGCTTAACATTCAGACCAAAAGTTGTTCTCATATGTCATACATAACAAACAGTTGAGCATGACATATAGTTACCAGGGAATATTGCCATACTAAAACAAATTATTGTATCACTTAAATAACATCCAAGTGTGCAAAATAGTAAATAAGAAGTTAACCCAGTAAATATAGTTGCTCAACCCATTTGGAAAGCATTATTCCATAAACGGCAATGTATTAGAACAACCCATTGAGTATTGAGCCTGAAAATTGGCGTCCACATAATAGTAAATCCATAAAGGCTCAGAACTTATAAATGTATCATACACCAGCACAATGTAACTGAAACATTATTAGCCCTAATCATATAGTACCAGCAACAATAAAGCATGAAAGTATTATAAATTATAAATACACAAAATTATGCTGCATTGAACTGACAAAACATGCACTTGATGCTCCTAAAAACTGGCCCTGACTTCCGTCATGTATACCAAACTTAAACAGTTCTTTACTGGATCACAGTTCACAATAGACGTGTTGTTAAACAAATAAAAGTTCAAAAATTGTCCAAACCCAGTCACAATAAATGACTCATTCCAAAAGAAACACTCAAACTGTGACAAAAATGTCCCGACAGCAAAATAAAGACCAAATGTATATTAATTAGTATAAATCCAAAATGATAGAAATGGCCAAAATGTCTCCCAGTCCATCAGGCAGAAATGTAGAGTCCCAGACTGTATCAAGTGTGATGTTGTTGAAGACAATCTATGAGGAATTGTCCCCCAAAGGAAATATATGGGCGACGTAAAAGACGAAGTATCACCCAACAATACAGATGAAAAGTCACCTCAATAAAACATGTCATTTCCAAAAAAAAACATGATGTTCATAAACGACAAAGGAAATAAGCCTCCCCCACAATTAAAGCCAAAAAATAACCACTTCAGCCAGATCCAGACCCAAACATAAGGGCTGTGAACAGCCGTTATACAGAAAACCTTTCTTGGTGCAATGGAACATCAAGCGTTATGTGTAAAGAACTAAACAGATAAACCCAAAGGCCATTACACAGCTGTTACACAGCCCAATGGATGTAAATAAAAAATCACCTCTGTAGTCAGTGTGGTTTCCAAATGTCTGTTGGATTCAGTAGATGACAAGGAAATGTGCCTCCCTCACATTTACAGCCAAAAAAACAAGATGAAAGCTGCCCCCCAAATTAGGAACAGACATGAAGCAGCATCTGTTAGATCCCATCACGATGTTAACAAATGTGGTTGTAAACAGCCGTCATTCCAAGCACAACCTAATACCGAGAAATGGTATAGAATCCATATATATAAGTAAATCCAAAATCACGAAAGTAAGACAAAATCTTCTGCTCTTGTTCTGATGTGAATGGCAACCCCCATCCAATGCCAACAGCAAAAACAGAAAACGTAACACTCAAACCAGACTCCTCACAGTTATGGCAAGTGCCAAGGCCCAAAAAAACAGAACCAAACCAAGATAAAGGGCCAGCACCAGTGGAAGTTGCCAAAAAATATAAATTTATTAAATAAACATATCAAGACAATTTAGGAGTGTAGACCACCCCAAATCCAGCACAAAAGTGCCCTGTTAGAAGCAAGCAAACCGGTGTAAAATGGATAATCAAATTGGGTGGCTTGTTCAGCCCTGGTTTGAATGAACATCTCTAAAACATTTTTAATAGGAATCCACTGTTTAGTAGTGATTTGATGGATATCTCTTTAATATAAATACATTCTTAATAGGAATTCGTTATGCACTAATTATTTGATTGATATATGTTTAACTTGCTATATATACATCACTGTTCTTATGTGATTTCTTCTATTTCATGTTTGATTTATGAAGAAGGTTAATACAGCCAAAACTGGTTTGCTTGCTTCTAACAGAGCACGTTTGTGCTGGATTTGGGGTGGTCTACACTCCTAAATTGTCTTGATATGTTTATATAATAAATTTATATTTTTTGGCAACTTCCACTCATGCTGGCCCTTTATCTTGGTTTGATAGAGATTACTGCCACACCACAGGAATAGTGCTGGCCACTGCTGCACAAAATAGTAATACAAATGGATAGAAATAAAAAAAATAATAAAAATAATAACAAGAGAAAGAAAGGGGGGCAAAAAATTGCTGTCCTAACTGAAGCTGATGAACATTCTTATAGGTGCCTACAGGTGAACTAACCAGCTACTAGTTATGCTACTATGCTGAGCCAACATTGCTGGCTAGGAATAAAAACTAAAATATTCCTGCTGGATGTTGTAAGGGTACATCAACAATTTACCCTTGACCAGTGGAGGAGTACACCAGCAAGGTAGTGATATTGGACATAACAGGACACATAGGGTGTGCAGGCGTGCCACTGTGGATATGTTGGATGAGGACAAGTACAAAGACCTGCCATGTGGACTTAATAGTGTTAGTAAAGGTGCAGCCTAACATACATATGCTGCCAGTGAAGTTTATCAAAGGCAGACAAGCAATTTTTGGCAACACAGGCAACTATCAATATGTGTTTGGCAACCACTGTATTGTATGTTACCAAGCACCATAGTACAGAACAGTTGTAATGCACATAAACAAGTGGTATGCCAGGTGGAGGTGACCCCTGAATAGGCATATGGTGGTTGACATATGGTCAAAATGTGAGATGCATACCTCCCATTGTACATCCTCCTGGCCAGTGTCACTGTCCACAGCAGCCCTGCTACATGGTGCCTGACATGCAGGACTATGTGGGACATAACAAGACAGTAACCTGCCCTGAATACCTACTGTCGTCTTTGGAGAACTTTCATCTTCTTTCCATTGGCTAAGAAGGTCAGAGTTGCACCTCCTCAGGTCAATGCAAAGGTGCCAACACTGCTCATCATAGAGGCTAATGCCAGTAACAGCTGTTACTGCACTGACAAGACTGTCCAGGCATCCACTTTATAATGGAGACTCTCTTAAGAATCCATTAGCAGACATTTCTGGTGGTTTCAGTACAGAAAGTGCAGAATAATTTTACTTTCTTTCAAGTACCACCTGGAAGCCCTGCCACCCTGTGTATCTTCAGAAACTATGGCCATGTAGTAGGTGACAATCTAGAGAAACAGTAGCTCTCTTTTTGTCATGCACATTGCTGCTGTTGACATGTGATGCACAAGGTCAAGCGCCTCGTTAGCACAACCACTCACAGTGCTACAACTGATTAGCATGAAGAACCATGAAGTGCCAAGATGGCTTCAGTGTGTCAGTGTGCAAACAGTGACATTATGAATGCACCAGCAGCTCTGTTCTTACATATGTTTCCATTTCTGCTCTTTAGTACCTCTACAGGCCATAAGAGGAAAATAATTTTACCTATGTTTCAGGGGACAGGGTGTGATGCCCACCACTGCTACCAATATGTGATGGCCACCAATATGTGACGTCCCCACATTGGGCCAGTAATCAAGGAGTTTGAATCCTCATCACTAACAGTGGAGAGGAATGTGCAATAGGAATACAAATGGATACACTCAGTATTTCCAGATGCAGACCTGTCTGCATCAAGTACAATATCCCTCAAGAGCACACAGGGAACACACTCAGCTTGGGGTCTGGATGTCTCTATACCTGTCTCCCTTCAGGTCCCCAATAAAACTTCCCACTGGTACAGATTTAGGGTTAGGTCCTCAGCCAACTGTCCAAGCCAAGTCCTCCAGCACCCTCTCTGTAAACCCAGTGCTTCATGTTCCTGCCTCAAGTAGTTGACACACACACACTGACAGATTTGATTTTTCACACATACACACACACACACACACACACACACACACACACACACACACACACACACCTGGGAAAGGCTGTCACAGATTTACCTGCTGTGTCCCCTTCTGCCCAGAGTATAACATAGTTATCACCGCCACTAGACACTCCACAATCAGCTGCTCTAAGGCCCTTAACAAAGGGTGTCCAATTATACTCTGTAATATTAATACTAATACAAATGATACTAGTTCACCAATATAGCTAGGCTTTCTGGAGTGGCCCACACAGTGTCATCAGATAAATATAAGTACTCTCAAAGGTTAAATAATTTCTATAAGGACCAGCCACAATAAAAGTTTAAATATGTTTAATAATAAATAATAAAACAGTATGAAAATAATGAATGTATATTTACAGTAAACCACAGAGTTGAAATCACATAGAATATTGAAATTAACATTGATAGACAGAATCATACAAATATATTTAAACTAAGCTTCACTATATTCCTGACTAATCTAAAAGAATTCCTGTTCCCTAGTTAAGTTACTTACTACCGCAAGACAAGACACTGTGAGTGAGGTTCTTTCTAGTCAGGCTCCCCAAAACAGAATACTCAATACTCTGAGATTTATCTTTTTGATATCTAAAATATAATTCCCAAGAGGGTTGGCAGAATAACCTCATCTGGTCACCTGACTCTAGATTCTCACAGTATTCTCATTTGAAGATGAGACAGGAATTAAGCAGACGGACAGAATATACATCCAAATATTCATGGCAGTGCCTGGGGCCTCTCCTGTTTTCACTGAGCTAATGAACAAAGGCTCTTTCCCAGACCTGTTGTCTCCAGTCCTATTCAGCACTGTGGGGTATCTTTTTAATGGTTTAACAGCTTATTTACGTTTCCCTTATTTTTCTTAAACTTAACGTTTGCTGTCCCAGTGTCTTCTATTAAAACATATACATTTAATTCAGTTGCAATAATACATTTATTTTCATTTCAGCAGGGTGGATTGTTAATACATTTTAACACAAGCAAACCTCACACATACATTTTCAGCACAAGCATCTTTTACAAAGCAGTTTGATATACAAATGACATATAGTTCTAATGCATTTGTAACACAAGCATCTTGTATAAATCAATTTCATATTCAAAGGACATATCATTCTTTACAAAACTCCAGCTGACTGTGCTGGTACTTGCCCATATCATCATAGGAGGATCATTGATCATCCCACACATGTACAAAGCACTTTGCAAATAATCATATGAATGCATAATGTTGAAGAAGCCTGATAGCACTGCATAGGTGAGGTGCCTAATCAGATGAACATGTGATTCAAAGATTTGCTCCAAATAGACTCACTCAAATAATGACCTTGTTATGAGCCTTAAAACTGCACAATAAAAATAGCCATGGTCATTAATGTGCTCATCACACTACTGAAGATTGCCATACTGTAACCTGTAGAGATACTACTCACTTAAGGGAGTAAGGGAGCAAGTAGTCAAGAGAGGTAAATAACTGGGATATGTTATTTTTTTATTTTCTGTAGTATAAATGCTGTGCATGTTAGCCAAACTACATAACATTGTGTTGGTATGGGGGTTTAATTAATGTGTGTATCTGACAATGTGGTGTATACTGTCTGGGATAATGTGAAAACAGGTTTACGTGATGGCAGGAAAATTGCAGGTTATGTAACATAGCAGTCTACCTACAAACAATAAGGTTTGTTATACTTTCTACTATATGGGACACATAGGCCCTGCTGCAGACGGAGGACTAGGTGTGTCCCAGTCACTGTTAATATGCACATCTTGAGAGGTGATCTATTTGATGCTAACTAACCCCTATATTCTGCAGTATATGTTGTTGTATCCTGTAAAGGAGGGTTACTACATCTGTCAAGTAGGCAGTATACTGTGTGAGTCCTTTAAGTACTCTAGATTTGTCTGATCGGGGATACTAAGGAATTAGCTGTAAATTTTATAACATGGAGAGAGTCAAGGGGCATACCTATAAGTTTCAGAGGTGAGCATGCAGTGCACCTTGTACTCCATATCCTTCCATGGCATGGCTACATGACTGGCTTGCCCATTAACCATTTACAGTCACCTCATTTTATGGACTGTAGATGTGGGGAAAAGGATGTGCCTGTGTGTGTGTGTGTGTGTGTGTGTGTGTGTGTGTGTGTGTGTGTGTGTGTGTGTGTGTGTGTGTGTGTGTGTGTAGTAGTTGTAGAAGTGGTAGTGGTAGTAACTGGACAGTGGGAGATGTTTTGCAGCACTGTTTAGTAAGTCAGCTGTACAGATTTTGCTCCACTATTTTTTGCAGCAAACATATCTTTCTTGCTTCAGGGATCATTTCAGTGGAAGCTTTTTAAAGGCCCTGTAGCATTTTTGCCATTGTCTTTACCAGGGCACTGTAAATCTGGATTGTGATTATTCTGTTGGGGGGGGGGGGCTCCACACCTACTCACCTAGGGGGACCTATGCCATTAATAGGAGATTACATTCACATTATAAGGGATGTCTTATTGTAAGTCCCAGCCTACCTGTGGGCTGCACATAAACACAACTCTTAGGGGGCCATAAAAAGGCTGAGTGTGCTGTGGGTTGGAAATATTGTAGTTGATGAGCACAGCATATATCATTATTAGGGAGGTTGTTGAACGCCATCAGTCAAATCCTCTGTTGGGCCTGTAGCACTAAGACAGTTTTGGGGATTAAGACAATGCATTTTACCATACTTGAAACCCACCACAATTTACACAGAGGCAGTATGTTTGCCACTAATGGTCCAAGGACATATAGAAGACATGGGCTGTCCCATATATGGCTATGTTTCTATAAGGTTTGCTGTTCAGGAAAATGTGGACCAAGCTCTGTCCAACCGATACCCAGCTACACAACATACCTACAGCAGCCAAATGGATGGCAATAGTACAAGTGGTTAGTCGTGTATCATGGGTGTCAACACTGGTCAGTTTTGTGTGTTGCTGAGATGGGGTATAATGTGCATAACATGTCAGCAGTTTAAACATATATTTTTTTGATATTACAGATTGTCATGTTTGACGGTGACTGCCACCATAGGGGTAAATTCTCCCAGGCAAAGAATGACATCTTGCCATCTGTAAGCATGTTCAGCAGATGCTCCAGAATGAGAGATCTGACCAGGTCTTCCATTCCCATATCTGCTGAGACTTTATACAGGAGATCAGTCCTGTAAAGGACCAACATCAGACAAATTAGCAGGACAGCAGGAGAGTCACTGACAGGACTGAATTTACATGCAGTAGGGCAACCTTCTTGGCACAGGAGCAGAGAGCCACAGGTGTGGGACTGCTGACCCAATCTTTGTTGACAGAGAAGTTCATGGCATCACTGTCTTGAGTTTCACATTGTTTAGATATCTATGGCGGTATTCCAGACCTGGGTGCTGAGTTGCATGATGCACCTCAAGTATCTATTGGTGGTGCTCCAGGTGAGTATATCTTAACATGTAGCACTATCCACCCTGCCTCTCTGACTCAGGGTCATACAACTAACCAGCATGGCTTCTTTGCTGTTACAAGAACTTTGGGTGTTCAAGTACTCTTGTTAGATATTCTTGCAAATGTGACTACTATGACATGCAAAATGTTTCTTACGTCCAGGGGATGATCTTTTATTCAACTGAATTGTAACGATGGATCCCTTTTAAAAAATATTTTCTTTGTATCACCCTTAAGTTAGAACTGACATTTAAGGTTTATACAACTATGATAGTGCTGTTGTCTGGCTGAAGGCCTTTTCATTAGTGCTCTATAAATGGCAAACTGATGTAGCTCTGTGGCAATGTAGGAACAGCAGTACATAACATTAGACTGATAGGACAACAACACCTGGATGATCTCATGTTATCATATGAAACATTATGCTTCCTGTACATTACATCACCACAGAGAAGATGGTGTGATAAACAGAATGAAAATGAAAAGTGCTTCACAGCTGCTGGCGCTCACATTACGTTAATGAGCTCTCTCTTGTAGTGTTTGGCACTAGGCACTCATTTTAATTTTATTGTTTTTATTTAACAAGTAAGCACAATTGACACAATTTCCCTTTTGAGGGGTGACCCAGGAGCACTGTCTAGTTAAGTCACTTCCTCAGAGTCATACACTAGGCAAATGGAAGCTGAGGGAATCAAACCATAAACTGCAAGAAGCAGCTCATTAACAGCTCATAGCCTTAATTCTTTGAACTAACTGCAGGATTTTTGTTGAAATTATGTACTTTTGCCTTGGGCCTCTCAGAAGGATCATTGCATTTCTTATCCTGCCTTGAACTATACTTGGTGAAAACTTGCAGACTTCTACGGCTTATGTTTTCCTTCTTTTGATTGACATACATATCAAAACTTAGCAAATTATGTTATTTTAGCTCCATGTACTATTTGCCATTAGAAATGCTGGGAATGTTTCCCGAATATTGCATCATCACCAAATGAGATCTTTAAAACAACAGACTTTTCTGAACAATTGTAAACAAAGATTGTAAAATTTAAAATGAAAAATATATGGCTGGTTCCTTTGTAATTCTGCTGTTGTTTTTCCCTGTGCCTGCTTTTTTTCCAGGAGCTCTTTAAAAGACATAAAGGCCCAATCAGTGATGTGACACTTTTCACTTACTCTGACTCAAAGTGCTTGAATGCCAGCAGATTCTCAATTAGTTCATTACAACATCTTTTATATGGTTCCCACACTGAGTTGCAAGGGTTATTCATTTCAGAATGAAGCACAGTAACCCTTACTGCTGACGTCAAGGCTTAGCAGAAATTGTACAACTGGCATAGATCTCCTAGAGTATGTAGCACTTTTAAATAATTACTTGAACAGTGTGCTTTTGTTTATGAAATATTCTCATATATTTACTGGTTAATCAGGTGATTTAAATTAAATCTTCTGAAGAACAAAAACAAGAAGAGTTTAGAAAAAAAGAGAAAAACATATAAATAATAAAATTAATTATAATCTGGTAATGCATTCAGGTTTGTGTACTCCTGAATATATTTCTTTAGACTCAATGGATTTTTTTTCTGATGAGGTTTTGAGTTCTTTTTCCCAGAATGCTACCACAGCGTACATGCAAAATCAGTTTTTAGTTAAAGTGCCAAAAGTGGTAAAGCACTTTGTATCAATGGTGATGTTTCATGCAGTGAGCATGACGAATGATTGGTGATAATGGCTTAAAGGCAGACTGCCTGCTGAAGTAATGATTAATTATTTAAACTTCCCGTTTGGATTATCACATTATCTTTGGCAAGTTCCAAGGAGTACAAACCTGTTGAAAAAGATGCGGTAAGTTTAACAAAGTTGCTACTGTACAGGTCCCTACTGACCCAGTGCTCACGTGGTAAACACAAACTGGCCTCTCATCGTGGCTATGTTGCTTTGGATGCATACAGTTTCTAAAAGAAACAAGCACATGAGGATTTTGATTAAGATGCAGTTGTACAAATGCAATCAGGGGTACAGTATAAGCTACACTTTTATTAAAGAAATCCTTGCTTTAGTACTGACAAGCTTTAGTTTTGCTAACTGCTGACATATCTAGCCCAAAGTCTAACAAAGTTTAAAACAGTACTTGGCACGCCAGATAAATATTATATACGATTGTTTCTACTCTCATCATTTTGATGTATCTTTCAAACCAGAGATTTTATTTCCTGGGTCAGCATCAATAGTACACCACTCATTTCATTAACAATAATTTGTAATCCTGTAATCACTGCTAATGATTATGACTGCACTGAAATTAGAAACCTCTGGTTCATGACCCCTGAACTGGTAGAGTACTGATGAAGGTTGTGGGAACAAGAATGTGGTGATGTAATCAGGCAGGTGCCCTTAACAGAGTTTACAAAGAACATATTGTGGAGGATATGACTGTTTTAGATTTTAGTAATGCTTTTGGCCTCATTCTACACAGGGTATACTTGGCTTGTTTTATCTTTTTTTCTCTGGGTACTGCTTTTGCTATGTTTTTGCAGCAGAGGATAGTAAAGAAATCTTGAGTGATTTGATATAGAACAATCTGAAGGGAGTGTGCCTGGGGATAGCACATGTGCCTAATGGGACAAGATCTTACAACCAGGTAGGCTGGTCTTCAGTTTGCATAGGCTATCCATGGACTTAGAAGTAATCAGTTTAGTTCCCCTTTACTAGCTGCAGGGTGGATATGAAGAAATATCACCCAATGACCTTAACTCCATAGTAAAGAAGGTGACGAGGAGAACACGGGAGGAGACATTCCTCACATTTCTCAAGGACAGTGGCCATCTGAATAACACTCTGCATGAATTTAGCAAAGACAAGATTTGACATATGTGTTGGCATTGTGACTGGTCCACTGGAAAGCTGAATAGAGGCCACTTTATGGAAAACACAGGTACCTCTCAGTTGGGCGAGGACCACAGTTACACATTCCATAATTGCAAACTGGTTGTGTTGAACATGATTAATTTTTAAAACATTGGCTGTTAACTGACTTTAAATCAGTTACAGATATTTTATTCATTTTTCTGGTAATCACTACTGTGAATGGGAGACAGAAATTTGCCATTCAACAGAGTCCTTCATTAGACCTAGCAAGGAAGTTAATGGCCTAAGAACAGGAGATAGATTTCTTATCTGGATCAGAACCACCTAGCAGGTGAGGTACAAAGGTAGATGGTCAGAAAAGTACTGATACAGAGGCAAAAAACATGTAGAGCACCCCAGGATTCATTGTTTGGTGCAGTTATTTTTGATATGTACACGAAAACCCCAAAGGAAGCAGTCTGCAAGTAAAAATTCAGTAAATCCAATAGGTGAAAATAATTATTTTCACCTATTGGATTTACTGAATTTTTACTTGCAGACTGCTTCCTTTGGGGTTTTCATGTTAATCAGTTTGTTTGGCAGTTTGAGTTTGATTTTTGATATGTACGTTTACACTGCTTACTCCAGATGGCTAAATTTAGACTAAGCCTACTTAGTGATGACATAAGGATGAAGACAGCAGTGAAAGAGTGGAAGGTGATGGGGGTGTCTTCCAGAATGGCTGATAATGCAGTTTCATGGTCACTTAGACAGAAGGTGGATCTGTGTGCCAAACAGGGTAAGGGATTATACTCTGGGGTGAGTAAAATGAAGACACCACACATACTTAGGGTTAGGAAGAGGATAAGACAAAGGGAGAGAAAAAAGCTGTGTCTGAGTGATCCTATCTGAGAACAGGAATTATACAGCTGTGTTTCCAGCGATAGATATTATACTGGTTATACCAGATCTGTGAATCAGACATACAGAAATGTCTAGTGCTCAGTATCTGTTGGGGGGACCTAGAATATTCCAGTCCTTACTAGACAGCTGTGGCTGTGAGTTTGTTGACTGTGGAGTAAAGCTCCAAAGCCTCCTGTATTTCAAGGGAGTCTCCAGCTTTTAAATCAAATTCCTGCCCACCTGCAAGATTGAACAATCCTACCCAAACTAAGACAAGAATGAAAGAACTGTGTGTGGAGGTTCTGACGTCACTATGAGTAGGCTTGCTGTCACTGCCCCCGACAGACATTTATTCTTGTGCAGAAGATGTAATTCAACATTAGGGCAGAAGTTGTGGAATCTAAAACAATAGTAATACATGTCCCACCATGCACTGCATATGATACACAAAAACATTGTAAGGATGTTTGAAGGTTGTTAGTGGCACTGGTACTCATGCAGAATGTAGGATAGTTCTTAATTTTTTTTTCTTGTGTGGAAAGTAACTGTACATGTAGTCATCAGTAGTTTAAAGTAGCTTGCTACAATTATACAGAGATTTCCACTACTGGAAAACATGAACGTTTTTAGAAGTTTTGTAAATAAAGTATATTACATGCAACTGTAAACTATACCAGTAAATGAGCTTGTATATTGGTAGTAAACACTTAAACTGGAAATTGCACATAGCTATGTAGCTGAGCCTTTTTAGCTGGTGAAAGAAATGGGAAAATGAAAAATGTGTGCTTTAAATGGAATGCTCACTACTGTCATTCTTTAAATGTGTGCAAGTTAAAACAATGCGCTGCTTCAGTAACATTGTAATTTTCTGTATCCTCCATATGATATGAAGAACTGTGGCCACATCTCTCATGTCATGTGGATGCTTTTACTTAAATTCTATCATATGTTATCCATACAACCTTTTACATTTATTTTCTACAGCTAACTCACTATGGGTGTTTACCTTTGTAAAAACAAAAACAAACAATAACAAAAAAAAAACACTTTTATATGTGCTAAGCAAAATGATGCAAGATCAATGGAGATAAACTCCCATTGAAAGTATCATGAGATTTAATTCAAACCCAACATGGTATTCACTGAGGAAGCTGACTTGCACAGAAATGCCATAAAAGGGAAGACATTCTATCATGTTTTTAATATGTAAAAGTACAGGTACCATGTGCCCACTCTGCTACATGAGATACTAAACAAAGAAAATTGTCATCTGCAAATCACAAATGCAGGAAACTGCCCCTTCTGAGTATAGGGTTAATATTAAACTTATACCCTGCCTTCCTCCTACAGCTTCTTACTTTACTCAGACCTAATCAGAATGGTGCTTGTGGTAACTGCTTGATCACTGTCAAAGTCCCAGGTTCTTGTCATTTCAAATGTTCTGTCTTTTCTCTCTGGCAGACAAATGAAGGCTATCAGCAGAATGAGGAAAACAAGTCATAAGTGCAAACACTTTTAAACCCAAATACCAATATAAACCACCTGATATATTTCTAGTGTGCTGAAAATAATTCTTTGTTGAAATAGAGTGCTCTAATATCTCAAACAATAATTTTTAAAATGTTTTATAAGGCATCGCTAGCACTGTAGTGTGCAACAGTTGACTTAAGTTTAGTGTCTCATGTAAAATTTAAAGAGCATGCAACAAGGTGAAAAAAGACCAATTTCCCAGTATGTTTTTGCATGGAACTTTACTAGATTTCCTGAAAATAGTTAACCTTTTCTACTGAAAGCAATAGTTCACCGGTATAAAAATAATATTTTAATTGTTTTATTGCAAAAGTTACCTTTCTAAAATTATGAGCTCAAACAAAACTTTTCTTTAAAAAATTGAATTATTTCTGATATTCGGTGGAAGGAATGAAGGAAAGAAAGAAGGAATAAAGGAAGGGATGAAGGAAGGGACAATGTCTGGATGGGAGACTGAGGAATAACAACCAAACAGCACAAGTTGTGTGGAGCAAAAAAGGAGTATAGGAGTGTAACAAATACATAAGTAATTGGGAGTGTAACAAATACATAAGTAATAACCAAATGTCACATTATAACCAAATCATTTTGAAAACTGAATGAGAAGAATAGCAATATATAATTCCAAGAATAAATTAATGCATATTTACTATTTGTTGAAGGGGGAAGCCTACTGCACACACAGGTCTTTTTTAGGGTAACCCAGGAACAATGTCTGCTTAAGGAACTCAATCACAGTCACACAGCATGCAAATGGAGGCTGTGAGAATCAAACCCAGGAGTAACACAACATAAAGGGGTAGCAGCACATAATTTTAAATATCTGCATCAAACTTCCTGAATATACCTGTGTGATGATTGGGGAGAGATGGGCAAAGGCTGCCAGCCTAGTCAAATAGAATTTAATATATAATTCTATCAACTGCATAAATAAATGTAAAATACAGGCTTGTGTTTTTAAATGTAAGAAAACACTGTGAAATGTGGAACTGCAAAATATGTGACAACACTGCACTCTACTGGCCCAGTGAAGCATGTTGTATCCTTTCATGTTAGAATTTGGCCCGAGGGTGGCTGGATGAAGATTTCATGCCCATTGTTTTAAGGCTAAAGTTTATGACTAGAATTTAGATGTAGAAGGTGCTTTATTGCTTTAGTTTCTCTTAGTATATACATGTGAAATGTCTTCTATTGTTGTAAGTTTCTATGCAGGTGTTAGATTGCTAAATAAAGCAGTTTGTGGCCTGCGAACTCAGACCAGGTGTTAAGATGATGCAATATGAATATTGGGAAAACCTAAGTGTCAAAATGATGTAATTTTGGGAGGGCCTTAGAGACATGTTTGTTAGTAATGTTTAAATACTATTTCTCACAAGAGACCTGAAAGCATTTTGATCCGGACATCTAACTTATCAGCACTCTGCTTATGCTCACATGTAAGTTTTTAGCACTGTGATATCGTGTAGGAATAGTTAAAGCTAGTAAAGATTAATTAGGTATTTTCCTTTGAAACCAGACCTGTCCTACTGTATTATTTTAAGTTTCTGTGTGATCTGTGAACTCTTAGATATCTCTGTGGTGTAGTAGTTTTGTCTTGTGTTTTAATTATTTATTGTTAAATATTTTTAAAACCTTCTACCTGTGGCTGCTTTCTGTAGACGTAAGCTCTAGAGTACATTGCATATTTATATAGAGTTTATTGTAATAGGCCACTCTGATAAGCCTTAGACTGTATAGTCACATTACCATTGGATATTAATATTGCACAGTAATAATTGGACACCCTTTTAATGGCATTTTAGTAGCTGATATTATTAACTGGGTGGTGGCAGTAATTACTACCGTATAGTCTGGGTAAAGAGGCACAGCTGGGGAATCTGTGTCAGCCTTTCCCAGGAGTGTCTGTGAAGTTGTATAAATACTTATCTCAAAGTGTGTGTGTGTGTGTGTGTGTGTGTGTGTGTGTGTGTGTGTGTGTGTGTGTGTGTGTGTGTGTGTGTGTGTGTGTGTGTGTGTGTGTGTGTGTGTGTGTGTGTTGTGTCAGCTACTTGGGCAGGGACACGAAGCACTTGTTGGACAGAGAGGGTACTGGAGGTTCTAGCTTGCCCAGTTAGGCTGAGACCTGGACCCTATAGCTGTGTCAGTGGGGAGTCTTATTGGGGACCTGGTGAGCAAGGGAGCAGCCAGCCCCAGACTGACTGTGATCTCTGTGTGCACTTAAGGGAAATTGTACTTTACTGTGTGTATTAGTTATCCTTTCCTCTTCTATGAGGCGACCTCCCTGGTGTTAGTGGTGAGGATTGAGGCTCCTTGATTGCTGGGCCAGGGCATGGTCATCACAAGTGTTTAGCAGTGGTGGGATCTACTTCACATACTAATTGGCTTGTAGTGGTGTGGGTAGAGCGAATTCTTGTACCTTATGTACAGTGATCTCTAAAAAGTGTTTTGTACTCTAAAACAGCCACACAATGTATACCAAGAGTTCAGATCACAATTGTTTATTTCTTTTGTTAGCTTAGTGTTAGTCAGGATGAGCAGGCAGCATGTCAGCAGAAGAGTATGGAAAGCTGGCAAAGAGCCAACTGGTGGAGATATGCCAGGTAGGGGGCTGGTGCATTGAAACCTGACTAAGGCAGACCTGATTGCAGCCTTGGTTACAGCTGCATCAGAAAACAGCAGCCTGGAGGATAATCAGACTGACAGTGGAGATACAATATTCTCAGAGAATGGACAGCTCAACCTTTCTGCAGTGGACTTAAAAATCCAGCTGGAGCTAAAGAGACTTGAGTTGGAGGCCAGGCGTATGGAACTGGAAGCAGCCGAGAGAATGAGGAGCCTAGAAGCTGAAGAACAGGAACGGCAGAGGAAGCATGAGAGGGAAATGCTGACTCTTTGCAAGAGTCATGGAGGTAATGGGGAAGGGAGTAACAGGACCCCAGAAGCACAAAAGGTCAGTAAATTTCTTCCACAGTTTAAAGAGGGGGATAATTTTGATAGCTTCATTCATATGTTTGAGCAGGTATGTAAACAGTATGAAGTTGACCAAAGGCTCTGGGTACGGTTCCTGACCCCCTTACTCCATGGTAAAGCTGTAACTTCTTTAGCAAAAATGCATGACACTGACTGTTTTGATTATACTGCTGTAAAACATTTGTTAGAATGTTTTAAGCTAACACCTGAAATGTATAGGAAAAAGTTTTCTGAGCATAGACGCAAGACAGATGAAAATATATGTGAATATGTTGTTGAACTGAGCACTTAGTTTCATTGCTGGGTGAGTGGATGTCAGGTCACCACTTTTGAAGGGCTGGCAGACCTTTTGGTGCGGGAACAAGCCCTTAGCACTTTGACTGAGGACATGAGGATCTGGTTAGCTGATAGACAGTGTGCTACTTCAGAGGAGTTGGGGAAGAAGGGAGACCTATACCTAGCAAGCAGGGCAGCTCTGCACAGGAAAGGGACCCCTAGTACTTCTCATGGGACTAAAGAAACCCATGGTGGGCAGCACAGACTGCCCCAACAGAATCCACCAGTAGCATGAGAAGTCACTAGTCCAGGTGCATGTCCAGGAGCTAGGGTTAAATGTTTTGAATGCAACCAGTGGGGCCATGTGGCATACAGGTGTCCATGGAGGCAAGGTGGGGAGCCAAAGGTGAGGGAGCCAGTAAGTGGGAAAAACAAAATGCCAACAGTGGGTTGTCTTGAGACAACAGGGGTATGTAACTACCATCCTGCAGATGTCCTGAGAGGGAAGGATTTGGATGAGGCAGTACTATGTACTTATGCAGGTACATGCAGTGAGGCTAGGAGACAATCATGTGGGTCTGTTAGCCTGGGGGAGACCCAGACAGACTGCATACTTGCAGCCAGGACTGCTGAGGTGGTTATTTCAGGGAGTGAGCTACGTTGTAGCAGTGAGACTGAATGTGAGCCACAGCTGCTTGTGGGTACTGATGTTCCCTTGGACAGGGTAACTGCAAAGGTAGAGGTGAGTAGTAGTACCCAGGCTGACAGTAAGGCACCACTGTCAGAGGATGCCAGACTTCCTGTGGAAGGGGAGCTGGGAAGGGTTATAAGGAGAGACTTGAGACAGGCTCAGCTCTCAGACCCTACATTGCAAGGCCTGAGGCAGGTTGCTAGGGCAACACCTGGTTCTCAAGGGAAGGGGGAATCTGTATACTGGAACAAAGGGTTACTGTACAGAGAGTGGACCCCTGAGGGAGGGCTAGAAGATGAGAGAGTACAGCAGTTGGTCGTGCCTAGAGCTTACCATCTGGCACTTCTAGCCATGGTCCATGATATTCCCTTTGCAGGTCATATGGGCATAAAACATGCAAAGAGGTGTATTATGCAAAATTTCTATCGGCCTGGAATTTCCAGAGATGTAACAGGGTACTGCAGGACCCGTGAGCAATGCCAAATGTTAGGCAAAGCAGGAGACAATGTGAGTGCTCCTTTGATGCCTTTGCCTGTGACTGAGGAGCCATTTTAGAGGGTAGCTATGGATATTGTGGGTCCTGTGAGTAACCCAAGTTCCACAGGGAAAAGGTATATCCTAGTGGTTGTAGATTATGCTACACGATACCCTGAGGCAGTGGCTTTGTCCTCCATTGAGGTCGAGAAGGTGGGAAATGCTTTGCTAGAGATTTTCAGCAGGGTAGGTTTCCCAAAGGAAATACTGTCTGACAGAGGTGCCAATTTTATGTCAGACCTGCTGGCTTGTCTGTGGAAGTCCTGTGGGGTGAAACACATGAAGACCACCCCTACCATCCCCAGACTAATGGTCTTGTTGAGAGGTTAAACTCTACAATCAAGTCCATGCTACGGGCGTTTGCAGATCAGTTTAAGAGGGACTGGGGCAAATATTTGCCCCATCTGTTGTTTGCTTACAGAGATGTTCCCCAGGAACCCACAGGTTTTTCACCCTTTGAGTTGCTGTATGGGCATAGGGTGAGGGGACCTCTAGATTTACTTTGAAATGAGTGGGAAGGTGAGTGTGAGTCTCACAAGGAGTCTGTTGTGGTATATGTCCTGAATCTCAGGACAAGGCTCAGGGAACTCATGGGCCTGGCCCAGGAGAACCTGGCAGAAGCCCAACAAAAGACAAAGGTGTGGTATGACAGGAATGCTTGAGCTAGAGTATGCTGTAGGGCTGCAGGTGATGGTTCTCATTCCTGTCAGATGCAACAAGTTGCAAGCAGCTTGGGAAGGACCCTACAAGGTGGTAAGAAAGGTAAATGATAACATGATGAAACCTTACCATGATAGGGAGGCCCTTGTTTCTGAGCATTTGCAGTGGAGTGCAGGAGGAGTCTGAGAGATATATTGTGACTAATCTCCTCAGTCAGGCTCGGGCTGACACCTTGGTGGAAGGGGTAGCAATGTCCCATCAGTTAGTTATCTCCTACCCAGGTTCAAGAAATCCGAGCATTATTGCAGGAGTTTGGGAGCATGTTCACCGGGAAACCAGGGAGCACCCACCTAATGCAGCACCAGGTGGATACAGGACCCCAAAGACCTATCAGGCAGGCCCCTTACAGGGTGCCTGAGAGAGTTAAACAGACTCTGAAGGAAGAGGTACAGGAGATGTTAGAACTAGGGGTGATTCGAGAGTCCAACAGTCCCTGGGCCTCACCAGTGTTGTTGATGCCAAAGAAAGATGGCAGCACCAGATTCTGTGTGGATTACAGGAAATTAAATAGTCGCACAGAGTCAGATGCTTACCCCATGCCTAGGACAGATGAGGCCCTAGAGCAGCTAGGTGGGGCTAAGTATATTACAACCATTGATCTTACCAAGGGTTACTGGCAGGTGCCCTTGACTCCCAGTGCTAGAGAGAAGTCAGCCTTTGTGACTTCCTTTGGCTTGTATGAGTTCACAAAGATGCCCTTTGGGATGAAGAATGCCCCAGCAACTTTCCAGAAGCTGGTAGATCATATCTTAGCAGGAGCAGGAGGGTTTGCCCTTGCTTACATGAATGATATTGCTATCTACAGCCATTCCTGGCAAGAGCACCTTCAGCATGTCAGGGAGGTGCTGGGTAGACTACAGAGGGCAGGGTTGACCATTAAGCTGAGCAAATGTCAGGTGGGTATGGAAGAGGTCTCCTACCTAGGACATAGAGTGGGGAGTGGTAAGATAAGGCCAGAACCTGCCAAACTGGAAGTTATTCAGGCATGACCTGCACCTGTTACCAAAAAGCAGGTGAGGGCATTCTCAGGGACAGCAGGGTACTACAGAAAGGTTGTTCCCAATTATAGTACCATAGCTGCTCCCCTCACAGACCTGACAAGGAAGAGCAGGCCAGATAAGGTAGTGTGGACCCCAGCGTGTGAGCAGGCATTTCAGAAGCTTAAGGAAGTTTTGGGAGGACCCCCTGTGTTAGCCAGTCAGGATTATAGCAAAGAATTTGTTGTGCATGTGGATGTTTCAAACTATGGGGTGGGGACTGTACTTAGCTAGGTTTCTTCAGAGGGAGAAGAGCACCCAGTGGTTTGCCTCAGTTGTAGGTTCCAACCCAGGGAGGAATGCTATGCAGCGGTAGAAAAGGAATGTCTAGCCATAGTGTGGGCACTACAAAAACTTCAGCCTTATCTGTATGAAAGAAAATTCACTGTGATGACAGATCACAACCATCTAACATGGTTAAACAGAGCCAGTCAGCAAAATGCCAAATTGCTAAGATGGAGTCTGGGGTTGCAAGCATATGATATGTCAATGCAGCACCGCAGTGGGAGTATCAATGCCAATGCAGATGGGCTCTCAAGACAGGGAATGGGGTGAGGTACACCCAGATAGACCTGACATTCTCAAGCGACGTTTCTCAAGGGTCACTTGAAAAACTTGCTTGAGTTTCTCGGTAGGGGAAGAGATGTGATGATTGGGGAGAGATGGGCGAAGGCTGCCAGCCTAGTCAAATAGAATTTAATATATAATTCTATCAACTGCATAAATAAATGTAAAATACAGGCTTGTGTTTTTAAATGTAGGAAAACACTGTGAAATGTGGAACTGCAAAATATGTGACAACACTGCACTCTACTGGCCCAGTGACGCATGTTGTATCCTTTCATGTTAGAATTTGGCCCGAGGGCGGCTGGATGAAGATTTCATGCCCATTGTTTTAAGGCTAAAGTTTATGACTAGAATTTAGAGTGGAAGGTGCTTTATTGCTTTAGTTTCTCTTAGTACATACATGTGAAATGTCTTCTATTGTTGTAAGTTTCTATGCAGGTGTTAGATTGCTAAATAAAGCAGTTAGTGGCCTGAGAACTCAGGCCAAGTGTTAAGATGATGCAATATGAATACTGGGAAAACCTAAGTGTCAAAATGTTGTAATTTTGGGAGGGCCTTAGAGACATGTTTGTTAGTAATGTTTAAATACTATTTCTCACAAGAGACCTGGAAGCATTTTGATCTGGACATCTAACTTATCAGCACTCTGCTTATGCTCACATGTAAGTTTTTAACACTGTGATATCGTGTAGGAATAGTTAAAGCTAGTAAAGATTAATTAGGTATTTTTCTTTGAAATCATACCTGTCCTACTATATTATTTTAAGTTTCTGTGTGATCTGTGAACTCTTAGATATCTCTGTGGTGTAGTAGTTTTGTCTTGTGTTTTAATTATTTATTGTTAAATATTTTTAAAACCTTCTACCTGTGGCTGCTTTGTGTAGACATAAGCTCTAGAGTACATTGCATATTTATATAGAGTTTATTGTAATAAGCAACTCTGATAAGCTTTAGACTGTATAGTCACATTATCATTGGATATTACTATTGCACAGTAATAATTGGACACCCTTTTAAGGGCCTTTTAGTAGCTGATATTATTAACTGGGTGGTGGCAGTAATTACTGCTGTATAATCTGGATAAAGGGGCACAGCTGGAGAATCTGTGTCAGTCTTTCCCAGGAGTGTATGTGAAGTTGTATAAATACTTATCTCAAAGTGTGTATGTGTTGTGTCAGCTACTTTGGCAGGGACACGAAGCGCTGGTTGGACAGAGAGGGCATTGGAGGTTCTAGCTTGCCCAGTTAGGCTGAGACCTAGACCCTATAGCTGTGTCATTGGGGAGTCTTATTGGGGACCTGGTGAGCAAGGGAGCAGCCAGCCCCAGACTGACTGTGATCTCTGTGTGCACTTAAGGGAAATTGTACTTTACTGTGTGTATTATTTATCCTTTCCTCTTCTGTGAGACGATCTCCCTGGTGTTAGTGGTGAGGATTGAGGCTCGTTGATTACTGGGCCAGGGCACGGTCATCACAACCTAATAACAATTTTTTGATAAGTTCCTTTAGGTCCAACAACTGCAGGTTTTCCCAAGTATCTGTATCTAAAACCAAGGACTCTCTTCCTTGTATCTGGAGCATTTTGATCCAACTGGTATACAGTGCTAGTTTTATTTTGGAGGTCTTCCTTGCCTTTAATGTAAGTACTAATTAATACCTGAAAGAAACATAAGGCACAAATCAGGTCCTCATTCAATTCCTTGTAAAGATAGCTTAATGTTCTCTTAAATTTAACACCACCATTTTGAAATATATTCCATAATGAATGTTTCAGTAAACATATAGACATAATTCTCTTTGCATGCTCTATCTTTATGTGTTGGGACCTTGCTTTTGGTTCTATAAGACTGATTTGTTTCCCTGTTTTGTGAAACAGGAGAAACAGGAACAGTAGAAATGGTCAGAAATTGTGAGACTGCATGTTGATGTGTTTATTTATGTATCTTTTTTATTTCTTTTCTGTTCTCACCCAATCCATCAACAGTGTTAGGCACCTACGTCACAAACTCTTTGTCATTCTGGTATCATTCTTTTTTCCTGAGGGGCAATAGCTGGTTAGAACAATTACACCACTGGAGGGTGGGGGACAGAATTTTCATTTACTTCTCTCCCTATATCCTCCATCTGCATATGGGACCGCAGACATGGAATACCCCAAGAAAAAAGGCTGGCTGCACATTCCCATACAAGTTTCTTTTAGCAGTGTAGCTTAGCCTGTCCTTTGTTACATGGCCTTTTCTTTGTTGAAGGCCTTATGCAGATGCCCACAATTTGCCAGTCTCCACACCCTGCCATATCTTGAGCCTCTTTCATATGATCCACTCTATAAACCCAGTCCAAAGTGTCAAGGATGTACAACATGCCATTATTAGCATGGGCTGCTCCAGCAGGCTGTTCAGACTTTGTTTTCATGGCTTATTCCTGATGCCATCTCCCAATTACAGATATACACTGGTGTCACAAATGAAGCAAGAATAAACAAATCAACATGCAAATTCAGATTCTTACTCCACTGAAAATATTTGTGCCTTCGTTGAAGTTTGGGCGTCGAGCTGGCACCTCGGCACCATAAAAATCTACTGCCAATCATTAGCGGACTGGAGTTCCGCTGTGGCGACCCCTAACAGGGAAAAGCTGAAAGAAAAAGAAGACGACTCCACTGAAAATATTTAAGCAGTAATCTCTGGCAATTGCATGACTAATGGTTTTATTTTCTATTCAATTACCTGATTTCAGTCTCAAGGATGACGTAAATAATGCAGTGAAATAAAAATGAAAACTGTTTGTTACTTTTTAAATAGGTTCATAGGTAGTTACTAGGCTTGCAGTCCATGGAACCATTGAGGAGCTAAACCCAAATTCCCAGCTGCCCCAGCAATGTCTGGTTAATTGACTTACTCAAGGTCACACAGCAAGCAAACAAGGGCTGAGGTAATACCCTGTACCACAGGAAGAATTTCTCCTTGCTCTAGTGTGTATATACATTGGATTACATTATTAGCAAGGATGGTTGATAGGAAATGCATCCCCTGCAGGGTTTATATGGAGAGATTTGCCCCCAGGGCATAACAGCCATAATAGTAATTACTGGGATGCAATTTCGGACAGAAATTACATTTAGACACTTTTTTTTTCAATACAAATCATCTATACTCACTGCCTTCCTTTGGCTGTCTGCGTTATGATGTCCCACTTATAAGATACATGTCTGCAGAGTGTATAGTTATGGTTACAGCAGTAAGCTATCTGATTGACCCATTGAGTAATCTGCATACATCATTCATAAGCTACCTCACTATATTGTCACGAAGCTGTAAGCTGCATGTGTAGTACTGCCCTCCCTTAACCAATATGTCTCTGCAGTGGTATCTTGCCCTTAAGGTGTCTGTTCACCTGTGCACCTCTGCTTCACCCCTACATTTTCTTCCTATGCAGAGGAGTTTTAACCATTCTGTATAATAACAATTTAGGAGGCCATTTGTCTATGCAGTGGTCCTTCCCCCTTAAACTGCCTATTTCTGAAGCAGTGGTTCTTCCTTACACAGGGTGTATGTTCATTATATGAATGCCACATGTGCAGATATACAGTCATCAATATCACCTTCCTGAAAGCAGTTCTTATCTAAATACATCTCATTGACGTTCCCTTTTCTGCAACTTGCATTAAATGAATACAGATAAAACAAACAAGTAAAGCAAACAATAAAAATGCTAATGGGACTGCATTCACTCCTGAAGAAACAAATACTGTTAAAATGTAGAATGAATATAGTATATCCTACAAGGAAATTGCTGTACAATTTTTGTATCTGAACTAATTTATTCTTTTCTATTTGAACAAAACTGGACTGAAGGTAAAGTAACATGATCTGTTTTTATCACAGATTTTTTTACAGATTCATGTTACACTACCATTCACACTGCTTTTTTTGACAGTTACTCCATGGTTCCAAAGGTATGGAGCCAACAATATGCATTTTACTGGTGATTGTTATACCACATGATGTCTTCATGTGCAGCAAAACCCAGAGCAGAGAAATAATAGTACAAAATATATTAATAGCATTCACTGTAGAAGCTTGCTTGTTGTTTTCTGGCATGTTCTACAGACTTGACTATTATCTCCTACAATACATTCTGCTTAAAAATGATCAAGTATCATAACTTGCATTATTGCAATAAGACTAAATATTCGAGTTACACAAAAATCCAACAAATTACTTAAGATGGGAGTCAGTGTCTCAGATGATGTAGGAAGCACCCCTATTGCCTCTACTAATTATAGCTTACTCTGAAGTCACTTCTTCTCAGAAAGAGGGACATTCTTCCACCTCGGTAGTCTCCCTTACAACATCATTGATCTCAACCAGTGATGCTAGACAGTAAGTCAAAGGATTCAAGTACTTATAGCTTTTCTTTAAATGGTGATACTGATGTTTATTTCTTGGGGATATAACACAATATTGAGCATCTTAAGCTCAGCTTGAATGCATTTGCACTAATAATGCTCTTTACTGGGAGAGTTATAATAATAAATTGGAGAATTCTTTACTTACTTATTTAGATTTGTTAACCATGGCTAAGCATTGATTCACAGGGGGTCAATTTTAGATATAACAGTGACATGAATAGCCATTATTCAAAACATGTATAAGATGTTAAGAACAAACTTACAGTAATAATGTTTTTTTTTTCACAAGAACATTAAGCAAAAAATGTTGCAATTAATAATGATAAATAAGAATCATATGAAAAACTGAAAAATAACAATGGGAAAGTATGATAAATAAAAAAGTAAAACATAAAATTAAGGATGAAGAATACAAAGAAGAGAAAATAAGACTAAGAAAAAAGTGAAGTGACACAGGATGAATGAAAAAGAATCGAATGGTAGAAAAGTGAAGAAAAGAAAAAGAGAAAAAAAGAACTGCAAGAAATAAAAAATATAAAGAAAGGACAACAGATCATAAAAAAGAGATGACAGAGAAGACAGAGAATGATGAGAAATGTGAAAAGGGAATAGAAAGAGAGAATGAAATTGTCACATATAAATGCATGAGTAAACAGAAAATGTTTTACAATAATTATGACAGAAGTCTTAAGAAAAAAAGTATATTGTAGGTAAGTCAAGTGATTTTAAAGAAGCACTGTCATTCTGCTTTTTTATAAGAAATGATCTATTAATTCTGAAGTCAAAAAGAGTAGTAGAGTCTTTAATATTAGTTGGAATAGATTGCTAAATGTTAAGACCTGGAATGTAGAAGCTATGATCACTACACCTCTCTGAGGACTAAATAATATGGAGTGAAGTAATGAGGCTTATCTGAAACCTCAGATTACATATTCTTTCTCTTATTGTGAAAAAAGACCAGCCATATAAGTGAAATAGTTCAGATTCAGCAGTTTGAAAATAAAGTTACCATGAAGCAGTTTGGTTCTTTGTTGACTTCGGAGACAATTAATTTTTAAGAGCATAGAGTACTGATGTTTAATTCTAGGAGGAAGGGAAATAAAATGACACATTTTATTAGTTATAATATGAAAGGAAATATGTTGCTCTTTGAAGCCAAGGAAATAAGTAAAAAGGTGGATTGTAATTCTTACATTAATACTTCTTTCCCTATGGATTCTGTTCTTGAAGGAGAAATAAATGAGATCTTCCAAGCCCAGAATAAAGTCTGTTGTATTTTACATCTTGTATTGTGGACATGTAGTTAAAATTTTAGATTTTGAACAGGCCATTGCCCCAATTATTTAAATGAAAAGGTAGTCTTAAGAGGATTATTGTGATTGTCAAGGATAGTGAAGTTTGATACAGAGGATATTTTTTTTATGAGATACTAAAAGTATAACTTTAGTTTAGCCTGGTTGTTTAAAATAATTTTCTTTGCACCAATTCAGTTTGGTAAGGTCTGATCTTCTTGTAGACATGTTTTAATATTAGTTAGAGATTGGATTGACCTATGACCATGCCATCAGCATAAAGAATAATAGGAATGCAGGGAATGTTTGAAGAAAAACTGTGGGTGCGTTCAAAGAAAAGTAAGGGAGAGGAAACACTGGTGAAGTCCTTTAAGTAATAGCTAAAGAGGAGGAATGCATTTTAATGGGAAAAAGTATGATGAGAAAGAAAGTTATGAAACCATTGGAAAGCTTTGCTGCTTATATCATGAGTTAGTAGTAGCAATGTGTAGAAGTTTGTGGTAATCCATTTCAATTGTTTTAGTTATAGCAATAAACAGGCTCCTGTGAGTTGATCTTTATCCAGAGCCATTATGATATAATCTGTTAGTATCCAAATAGAACTGGTAATGTTCCTATTATCACAGGATATGTGTTGGTTTGGTGAAAGGAGTGTTTGTTTTTAGTTCTTGTTGGACAGCTGGTTGTAAGCAAGTATTTTCAAGAACTTTCTCTTAACTTAGGAACAGATAATTGAGTCTAAAATCAACATAGGATATAGGTGTTTGAATTTTGGAATGCCATTTTTTTTCAAATTTTAGGTAACATATTGTGACAGAAACAAAGATTATAGATATGTTTAAGTAGAGACAGAATATGTTCAGCACAAACTTTGGTTGAGGATCATCAGAGCTAGTGGGATTGTCATCAGTATTTTATTAAGAATATTCTAAATCTTAGAAGTTGTAATAGCTTTAAAGTAAACGAGTTAGGCAAATTTCAAAGGACTGCTGTCAGACTTTATAAACAGTAAGAGAAATTGTAGATGGAGAGGCAGTTGAAAAAAATCTGTGAGAAAATCATTAGGAGAAAGAGAGCCAAAAAGAGTAATTAGAATGTGAGTTAGGTTTTTCCCTTCCTATGATTTGATTTACTTTGACCTCATTTTTTGGATGATTCCAAACACTTGATATCTTTATAATTAAACTATTTTATTTCTCCTGATACTCCTTTTATATGGGTTCCATAAGATGTTAAAGTTGTGTCATGCTTCAACTTTACCGGCTTCATCCCCTAGTTTTAAGAAGGGGTTTTAGTTCAAGGGATTTACCTACTATGAAGGGGCTACATGTTTTAACAGCGGAACTTGCAGAGTTATAAAATATAGGACATAAAAGTGAAGGCTAAATACTGCTTTCTAAATAAATGGCTTCCATGCTACCAACACTAGGCCATGTCTATAAAGAATCATACACAAGGCACTCAATATTGTTGATTTCATCATTTGGACAGTAATCTGGGGGATGGAAAGGTGGCCTCTCTTCAGTTTTTTTTCCTACTCGCTGAATGATATATGTTTTTTTACTGAAAATTATTTTAAGCTATGTAGATTTTTCCATGAATTCTAAGCATTGAATTCATTAAATCATTTTGTGAAGCTCCTACGTTTGAGATACAAGATATGTTTTAATTTGTGTATTTTGTTATATAATTTGGGAAATTTGAGAATATTATTTGGAATTACTGTCCAATAAATTTGATTTTTCAAAGAAGTTACCTAGATTATCCCCAGAAACAAAGAATCCCCGGGATTCATGAAGCTCGGCGCAAGGCCGGCGTTAGGCTTGCGCTGACCGTGCGGCGTGAGAATGATGCAGTAGCACCAAATGCATAGTAATGAAGGTGTGCTGCCGACACAGCCACGTGCACAGGAAAACAGTGCGAGTGCATAGGGTGTGTCGAAGTGCCGCACGGAGGTGTGGACATGGCAGCTGTCAATGTGCAACCTAAAATGCTTGCATATAACAGGTTGCAAGATAGTAACCACGTCAGTGTCCCTAGATACTGAAACGTATGCAAAGCATGCAAGAAAGTATCTGCGAACACAAAGTGACAAAGCAAACAGAAATGCACGGTAGGGAATAACGAGTCCCTATCCCACGAACAAATGACATGGAAGACCGTGTGGCCGTAGTCCAACGCAGTGTAGATAGCCATACCAAGTGGAAGTGAAACGCATCATATGTTAGCGATCCGCCAGTAGGTACGTCCAGCCCAATGGTGAGGGTCACCAGCTGACCCATAATGTGAGGGAGGGTACACGGCTGGGCAGATGTGTCCATAACAAAATACACGAGAAATGTAGCTATCTAATGACCGTATGTCTGAATTATATCCCACAAGGCATGTAACAGTCACACACAAAAGGTATGTCCGTATTTCACATACCAAATGTAATAGGAAATAGAATAAGCATGTAAACAAAACAGAAGGAGCATGCAAACAGCCACAACAATAAGGACACATGTAGGCTGAAAGGAATAGTATTATCCGTACCGTCGACTAGGATGACCACCTGTCCCACTTTGCGAGCGACAGTCCCTCCTTGGGCAGTTGTGTCCCGACAAAAACCTGTAACAATGGCAAATGTCCTGAGATTATAGGACAAAATTATTCCCTATACGTTATGTAATAGTTGCATTAAACAGGTTTTCTGTATCTAAATTACATAAATGTTATAAGAAACAGAATAAGCAACTGAACTGCTACAAGAATAAGCTTTGATATAGGCAAGAAGTCTAAGTTCTATCCTGTGTACTGACCGTGGGTATGTGTCAGCCTGTAAAATGTGATGTGTGTACCAAAAATGTCCCACTTTGGCCAATTGAAAAGGTGGCAACCCTACCGTCGACTGTGGGGAGGTGTTGTCCACTACAGTCAGATATGTGTACGGAATATATCCCATCCTGGACATAGTAAAAGGTGGCATCCTACCAATGAGTACAACAGGACACCAAAATCCAGAAGTCAGCAGTACAAGCCAAACTTGTCAGGATGTGTCACAGTCGAATGGGTAGTACCCGGGTATACCAAACATGTAATGAAAGAGAAGTATGGGCGTGTACCTATGTGCATGAGGTATAGCATGAGGAAAGCAAACATGGCAGGGTAGTCCACACAACCATACAGGTACCAGACACATGTATGGTATTCAATGTGTTACTCTGGCTGTGTCATGGGCCAACAACCAAAGTACAGATGTATGGGGTGTGAGGAATCTGTGTGTGTGGGGTGGATGGGTAATGGTACAATCCTCCAAGGCGATACTGTGTCATATGCAGAACAGGAGAACCGGAGGTGTATGAGGGAACAGCGGGTGAAGCTGAAAGAAACACAAACACATGTATAAACAGCTGCAATTTAACCAGACAGGCCATACTGTAGAACACAATTCCACAAACAGATGAATATTGAAATGTGCAATACAAATGTATAGATATGTCACTGGCACATACCCACAGATTGGTCCTGATGGAAATGGCCATAACAAATGAAACACACCTGGATGGAACTGGCCATAAGAAATGCAACACACCTGGATGCATAATGGACTACCCAGCATCCCCTCCACATCACACAACCCGCTCCCGTACCTGAACGTCCACCAAATCCAGCCGTACTTGGCCTACTGGTGTGGTGCAGCCACAGCTGCACATAGTGACCACTACGCATATGTAGTAGGTAGTGTCACCCTAGGCAGTTGCAGGATTGCACACGACCTCAGCACATTTTCGAAACTCCAAAACGATGTTCGGTATACCTCTTGTTGTGGATCGGTACAACTTTTGGATATCCCTCATGGGATACATAACCTGTGTAAACATAGAATGGTCCAGTCCTGTAGATATTTGGATAGAAGTTGGAATGTGCATTAGAGGTGTATGACACTGTCCAGCCCTAAGTGGTCATGCATAACCTACTACCCAGGATCAAACACTTGCTCGTGACGCACGTGTTCCGACACGAATAAGCAGAAATATATTGCACACATTTGCATAGTGGCAAATGGTATAAGGGTGATGAAGGCACTTACATAAACAGGATAACCCTGATCTACTGTGTGAGGGACACTTAATGTGTGTGTAGGTGTGACCGACCATACCTGGCAAGCTCTGAGAGCAAGATATCTGGACAAAGCCGTGAATAAAAGTATACCAGTAAGCCTATGAGAGCAAGATATCTGGACAAAGCCGTGAATAAACGTATACCTGTCAACCTTTGAGAGCAAGATATCTGGACAAAGCCGTGAATAAAAATGGGACAAAGGCCCAAAAGTATGGACAATTTGTAAAGAAACTGAGAAAGTTGATAGAATAACAGTTTGTACAGTGGCATTAATTTCCTGAAGAGTATGAAGTCTGAAACACAAGTGTCTGTCATTATGTTCTGACTTCAGTCTTTAATGACTAGCTACTGATTTGCCAGAAAACAACAGTGTATTACAGAGGTCCATACATATTTACAGTAACAAACCTTCACATTTATTTACTGTACCACTGCATACCTGTAGTTAATTCATGTCCAAAATAATAATCCTCGTATGAATGCATACAGGAAATAGTCAAATGTGCATGGGAACACCCCCTCACTGTGGATTATGTATTGTAACCACCCCCACCCATATTATGTATTGCCAACATAAAAAGCTGCTGACAGGTGCCGAAAGACATGTGTCTGTAAACACAGGAAAACCTCTATAAAATGGACAAATGCTGTCCTTGTGCTTCATCTGACATTTGAACTAGGTCAGGGCACCATTCACCAGGCGGACAAGCCTAAACCCAGATCACCACAGGAACACCCTGACAATCAAAGACTTGTATGTGCCAGGACTATAAGCCTTGGAGTTCTGCATATCCTTGGAGTGATTAAATATGCAGCTTGGGTCCAGAGCAGTAGGGAATAGGGAATGTGTAATATGTAGTACCGCATTTTTCCCAGCAGGAGAATGGATGCCTGTGTTGTAAGTGAGGCGGTGAGGCATATGTTAATGTAGCTATGTACTATGGGTATGCATATAAATGAGTCAGAACACCAATAGTATAGTGGTTACAGCATCCGGCCAATGTGAATGCAGTCCCGGGTCAACTACGACTTCAGCACATATGAGTTAATGAATGCGTGTGTGCTGTAAAGACATTTAAATATGTAAAGGTGAACGTGTGTTTCGCATATGTCCGTTAACCGGATTACAGATATTGTACTGGTACCATCACAATTAAGAAAGCCCACATAAGCACAAAGACTTAGTTAACATATGTAACCCACAATAAGGATATGCAAGTGCGTCTGCGCGTGTGTAATCCGCTCACAGCATAGCAAATGAATGCTGTTTTCTACACGTTTATTTATATATCTATATATGGATATCTATATTTGTGTTTAGATATATATATCCACAGACTTAAACTAAATATATATATATATGTATAGCCATCCTCTCTCTATTTACTTTCCAGCCATACCTAGATCATCTTTATCCTACTACCATAGCATTTCATCTCTATCCTGCTTCCTCACTCTCCTTTTCAACTTGACTTTCTTAACATTTAACTATGTTAAAATACTTTTACCCTACGTAACCATATTCTATCCGCAATTCTTTCCACTCCCTTTCTTACCTAGACTAACATCCTCAGCCCCCTTCACTGGACCTTCACTCTTTTCTCCAATCTTATTGCCTACTTCACCGTATAGCCATCCTCTCTCTATTTACTTTCCAGCCATACCTAGACCATCTTTATCCTACTACCATAGCATTTCATCTCTATCCTGCTTCCTCACTCTCCTTTTCAACTTGACTTTCTTAACATTTAACTATGTTAAAATACTTTTACCCTACGTAACCATATTCTATCCACAATTTCTATCTATCTTTTCTCCCCTTTTTCCCATAGCTTTACTACCTATCTACCTGTTTACCTTCTAACTTGCTTTTTTAACACTTGTAACCATCAGTTTCTTTCCCTCTGCTAACTACCGAATCTGTCTTCTAGCCTTCTGACCGATGATTAAATTATTTAGCTTTACTACAGATATCCTTAACTCAACTTTATATATATTTTTGTGCCTGAGCTTAACTCCTCAGCCACATAATGTGAACTCTGTTTGTTACCTACTTAAATTAGTCCAGGCAAACTGTATTTTGTCTTTGTACATTTTTGTTTTTTGTTTTTTTTAAAAAAATTGATTTATTTAGTAAAGTATTCCTCATGTATTGTCTTAGTCTGATAGTGGAGCTTTTCTCCTCGGGCCTCTGCTGAAAATGGACATGTATCCAGCCAGACTAGCCCGGTTAACAAATGTAAAATAAAATAATATAAATAAATATATATGAAAGAAAGAATGTACAGACATATATATATATATATATATATATATATATATATATATATATATATATATATATATATATATATATATATATATATATATATATATACACACACACACACACACACACACACACACACACACACACACACACACACACACACACACACACAATTACATTAATCTATATATACATAACAAACACAGTAACATTTGTCCTTGTAGATATAAACACATGTACATAAATAGGCTACATCATAGCTATTATGGATAGACATACAGACATGCAAGAAAGGTAAATACACTGCTGCTTTCCAAACCATTGCCCGGAAAGTACCAGTGTGCCAAATCTACAAGTTCTACTATTTAAACATGGATATAGGTGTCCTTTGCAGGACTCCAAAAAGTGTTGTCTACAAGCAACAGCCAGTAATTATCGACGCAAAGGAAGTCACATCCGCAGCTACAATATAGCTGTACATGCAACAGTAGCTTGTGCAAGGGTAATAACACATGGGTTCACAGAATGTATGACATATGTCCCAATACGCGGAGAGTGGATAGTGCTTAGAAGTATCTTCATACTTTATTATCGCTCACATTAAATATGTCTTATGACTACTGTGGAGGGGTGTCAGATATGGGAATCCTGGGTATGCAAGAATGGGCCTAGGTTCACAGGTGTTGGTTGGAACAGATTTATTAGGTCCGCCCCATGGGAGTGATTAATATTCCTATGTGGGTATAGCACACGCCTATACCTTCCAAAAATGAAGAACCCATCTACTGGGTATTGTGTAAACCATTGGGGGAAGAAGTAGGGACTTATATCAGTGTCATGTAAGCGATTATCATGGACGTACATGCGTACAAATAAGATGGTAACCATACCTCTCAACCTTTCAGAATAAGACATCTGGACAAAGGCATATTTAAATAAGTACAAATAGGGACTATGTTAAATATTCCCCTGACAAAGTTAGAACGTTGATAGAATAATGGATAATTCATTAGTATGAATGTTTTGAGGGTTATTAGTTATAAACTACTAATGTCTGTCATTATTATCTAACCTCACAGTCCTTAATGACCTGCCACTAATCTACCAGAAAGGCACAATAATAACAAAGAAGGAGCAACATTATAAGTCTAAGTTCGGGACATTTACCCAACATGTGTACAGTTGAGAGGTATGAAGGTAACCCTCTCCTAAATAAATATGCAGAACTGCTGATATCAGGTGGACAGGTGTGAAGAAAGATGGGATGACAAATGATAAAACATGTATAAGTCAAAAGCATGTACCTTGATAAATGTGAATGAATACTTATGCCCTGTGATAGTTAATGTGGAAGGTTAATAGTGTCCCTCAGGTTGTTATGCAGTGTCCCCGATACAGTGTCCAGTCTCCCACACTTGCATGTGAGTTCTGCCACTGATGGACATCGCAAATACTGGCGAACACATAAGGTAGATGATAGCATAATATATATTGATTAGCACCTGTTGGCTTTTGTGAGGAACACAACACACTTGGCAGGTGTGTCCTGCAAAAGGAATGTAATGGCATCTGGCCTGTGATTTCTTCTTGTGTGTAGTGGTGTAATACAATGATATATTTTGTATCAGAAACAGATACATGTAATAGGAAACAGTATTATTGACTATACTACTAAAAGAAAACTCTGGAGGTATGAAAAGCGCTGAAGTAGTCAGTTCAGTATTGTCCGCAGGTATGTGTTGACATGTCAAATGTCACAGCTGTATATATAGTACCTATAGGTGGGGGCTGCTTTGCAGAAATGTCAGACGTAGCAGGTCAAACCATAGCTACAGCCATGCATACTCCACAAATAGACATATTAGCACACAGCAAAGCTTAGGCCAGGGGTCATGGAGCCTTGGCCGGCGTGCACAAGTAGAGGAAGTGTAGAACAAGGCAAGATGTCTGCCGAGCTAATATCCTGTAGGGGCGTGTAAGACAGCCCCTAAATGGAACGTTGCACAGACAATGTTAGGATATGCAAATTACCCCATTTGTAGGTGAAAGCTATGCAAATGATGTAAATCTTCGATACATGTAACAGTAAGCTGTCCGTGCAAGAGTAGAGTTATGTGCAGAAATGTACTCGGATGTTAACCGAGTTATGTTCTGCAAGTAGCTAAACGGAGCAATGTCAGCTGCAAATAAAGGATGAATTCAGTTGAAGAAGCATGCCAATGGCCAAATATAAGGCCAGTGGCATATTTTTTATTGTAAATTAATAAAACTCTATTTGTCCTCCCCCGATCTCCGGTGTGTAAATATAGCATAGCGGCGCGAAAACGCACTGCGCTTTTAAACCAAGATAAATATTTAAAATACACATAGACATTGTAATTATCGTTAACAGTTAGTTCGCCATGCAGGTGAATGGCAAGCTGAAGACAAGATGGCTACTGAGTACCGGTTGCTATGTGTGGAAGAGCTCTGTCAGAGATGTAACCAAGCATTAGTAGGCAATCCGATGCAATTGAGGCTGAGGATAGTGAATCACAATTTGTCATGCCATATGGGCCAAGCCACTACAGTGGAAGAGTAGGTTAAGGGGACTTTCAGAGTAGAAGATAGGTGACATCATGAGTGTGTATGTATAAAACACTGTAATCCTATCGGAGCAATGTGTCACATATTTGCTGTCAGTTACTCATCAGTGGAAGAGGCGTGTTATGATTTATCCTAGGTACAGTCAGGAAACTGATGGTGTACGCCATGGATATCACTGAAGTTTTATGCAAACCTGCTGACAGTGTTAGCGCCTGTGCGCGCCTGTAAGCCCGAGTAAGCATGTGTGCATGTCAGCCCGTGTGCGTGAGTTGAAGAATGAGTAAGCTAGTGTAAGTATGTTGAAGCCTGTGTAATGTTGTGTAAGCCAGTGTACGTGTTTGTAAGCATGTATAAATCTCTACTACACACATCACACACGTACTGCACACTCTGAAACACATGCTGCCAATACTACACACATCAGTCAAATGGCACATGGATGGATAATAAATCATCAGAATCAACAGTGCTGTAAACTATACTACATTGATGGTCATAGCTGCAATGCATCATGCCTGCTTACATACACCTAGAAGGATATCAAACTTTGTGTTAACAACATTTTAACATTAATACAGTGCTATAAAGCCACCCTGAGCATCAGCACCATGTTAGTCTGTTCTTGCATCTATGTTACACATTACAGGTGGTGGCACAGGTGTCATCATATGCACAGGGCATGGTGTTTCTTTTCCAGAGCCTGTCATTTAACCATCCAAGCAACATGTAAGTATGTGTGTGTGTGAGGGACAACAGTGTTTGCATGGCCCAATGTTGATGCAATGTGTGTGTGTATGTGTTAGCCCTAGCTGTTTGTTTCATGTGTGTGTCTGCATGTACACAGTTTCAGCATGTGTCATGCATATACAGGAGGTTGTGGGACAGTCACAGACCATACCTGCCAGGCTGTACAGATCGCCTTTACTGGCCATGGACACCCCTGCATGCATTCAACAATATTCCAGTCCTGCACCTGTCAATGTATACACATACATTCTTGGGATCTGTATCACAACCTGTGGATAAACGGGAGTCAGTAATGTTAACCTGATTTGCATAGTAGTGTCAGTTAATACATAGTTATATGAGCCATACTCATCCTCCAAAGTAACAATCACTGCTGATTGTTGCTGAGATGTGCACGCAACTGTTTAAAGGTGCTGTACTATCATTGTTGTCAATGTCCCTTGTAATACCCAGCAAAAGAATAACTGGCCACTACACAACTATAACCCAGGATCACTACAGCACACAGTATGTGCACTATCACAGAGCCATAGCAGATTTACATACATCAAAGGTGTTCACGTACAGATAATGCAGCACATTCAATAGTGATAATATTCACATACATATCAATATCTATCTACATTACATATATAGAAATAGAAATACACACACACACACACACACACACACACACACACACACACACACACACACACACACACATACTTGGCAGGGTTGTGATCAGAACATAGACCTAACTACCTTATCACACTACAGCATTATGCATGTACAGAATGCGTTGCCGTGATTACTAGATCACAGCATTCACACAGGTATACGTCCAGCTTGCTGGCATCAGCATTAAAGGCAAAGATGCCATACAGATTCTACGGAGAGTGAATAGTGTAAAAGCAATGTACTGTTGTCATACAGCGGGAAACTCTCACACACACGTGGCAGGATTGGGATTAGAACACAGACCTAATTACCTTATCACACTACAGCAATACGCATTTACAGAACGCGCTACCAAGATTACTGAACACAGCACTCCCAGAGGCATACTTCTAGGTGGGAGACATCATCCATAAAGGCAAAGACGCCGATAGGGAATGTATGTGGTGTGAGGCATCTGAAAGCATTACCGTGTCCCCAGGCTGCAGGAAACACACACACACACACACACAGGAACACACTTGTCAGGGGGGGGAGTTGAACATACACCTAACTACCTTATCACACTACAGCAATATGCATTTACAGAATGTGCTACCGAGATTACTGAACATAGCACTCCCAGAGGCATACTTCTAGGTGGGTGACATCATCCGTAAAGGCAAAGACTCCGATAGGGAATGTATGTGGTGTGAGGCATCTAATAGCATTACTGTGTCCCCAGGCTGCAGGAAACACACACACACACACACACACACACACACACACACACACACACACACACACACACACACACACACACACTTGGTAGGGGTGGGAGTCGAACATACACCTAACTACCTTATCACACTACAGCAATACGCATTTACAGAATGAGCTACCGAGATTACTGAACACAGCACTCCCAGAGGCATACTTCTAGGTGGGTGACATCATCCGTAAAGGCAAAGACGCCGATAGGGAATGTATGCGGTGTGAGGCATCTAAAAGCATTACCGTGTCCCCAGACTGCAGGAAACACACACACACACACACACACACACACACACACACACACACACACACACACACACACACACACACACACACACACCCACAGGCACACACTTGGCAGGGCTGGGAGTCAAACATACACCTAACTACCTTATCACACTACAGCAATACACATTTACAGAACGCACTACAGAGATTACTGAACACAGCACTCCCAGAGGCATACTTCTAGGTGGGTGACATCATCCGTAAAGGCAAAAATGCCGATAGGGAATGTATGTGGTGTGAGGCATCTAAAAGCATTACCGTGTCCCCAGGCTGCAGGAAACACACACACACACACACAGGCACACACTTGGCAGGGCTGGGAGTCGAACATACACCTAACTACCTTATCACACTACAGCAATACGCATTTACAAAACATGCTACCGAGATTACTGAACACAGCACTCCCAGAAGCATACTTCTAGGTGGGTGACATCATCCGTAAAGGCAAAGATGCTGATAGGGAATATATGTGGTGTGAGGCATCTAAAAGCATTACCGTATCCCCAGGCTGCAGGAAACACACACACACACACACATACACACACACACACACACACACACACACACACACACACACACACACACACACACACACACACTTGGCAGGGTTGGGAGTCAAACATACACCTAACTACCTTATCACACTACAGCAATACGCATTTACAGAACGCGCTACCAAGATTACTGAACACAGCACTCCCAGAGGCATACTTCTAGGTGGGTGACATCTTCCGCAAAGGCAAGGACGCCGATAGGGAATGTATAGAGAGTGAGCAGTCTGAAAGCATATTACTGTCCCAAGGTAGACGTAGACAAACACACGGCAGTGGTGTGATCGGGGCAACTAAATATCTACGAAGCACCACAACAACACTACATAGATACGGGACGTGCCACAGACAGTACACCCTGCAAGACAGTCAGCCACCGTGTTCAATGTAGGTATCCATCATGATGTTGAAAATGGACATCTTTTGCCTGGATGTCCACCATCGCTATACAGGATGTCAATGGCCATGCCCATACACAGAAGCACAAGGTGTCACTGGCCATGCCCACACGCTTAGTATCACACGTCCGTTTGGAATGTACTGATTGTCCATCTACACAACGGCATACTGGGCATGCTCACGCACTTAGCAGTTGCAAAGGGCCGTCTTGCATACACACGGATTCTAAACACATAAGGGCACAGTTTGGAATGTACTGTGTGTCCAACTACACAACGGCATACTGGGCATGCTCACACACTTAGCAGTTGCAAAGGGCGGTCTTGCATGCACACGGATTCTAACCACGTAAAGGGCGCAGTTTGGAATGTACCATGTGTCCAACTACACAATGGCGTACTGGGCATGCTCACACACTTAGCAGTTGCAAAGGGCCATCTTGCATGCACACAGATACTAAACACGGAAGGGCACAGTATGGTATTACTGTCCCCACGTACATGACGGCCACTCACATGTATTGACCAGTACACACTCAGGAGCCATCACAGATGTCTCAGGTGCAGATCACAGAGGTACACACTGCAGTCTACAATGTAGCCCTCAGACACCACCATGTCGTTGGACCAGCAATACATCAACACAACACCATGTGACGCATGACCAGTGGACTGTACATAGGTGTACAGCAACTGTGCAGACTACACATGTACCGACAGGGTTCCATCATGTGTTATGCATTGCAATGATACCACTGTACATAACCAGGTCGGCTCTACACATAACAGGGGCCCTGGGTCTTACACAGCCGTGACAGATGACTGTCGCTGTACACCAACGAACACACATGTTCAGATATGTCATACATGTAATTGCAGTGGATATGTGCATGGACCACACACACGACACATATGTACATAGCATAGCTTTTGCTGTCCTCCGTGCAGACAAGTGGCTACAGCAATCATATGCACGCAAATGGGAGGTGGGTCCATGGCTGTTTAATGCCAACAGTACATGAGGTAGCAATGTTGACTGAGGACACATTCCCTCTGTACTAGTTACCCATGACACCCATCATATCATACAACAGTCCATGTGTTATGTATGTCAACACACATGTCCACCGATTGCAATGCATACAAACATGGCTACATGACAGGCATGTAGGACCAACACACATGTACAAACTGTAGTGTGCATGCAGCTGCCATGCATGTGCAGTAGCTGATGTAAGTAACTCATCTGTGCCGAACTACAACATGCAACTGCAATGCAGCCCCATCATTGACACCTGTATATGATGACATACTGACAGTACGGTAGGATGTACATCAGGTATGGATGGATGTGTGTACATAAAGTGGTGATCCACCTGTGTAGATGGATGTTCGCCGGGTACGGCTCACAGGTGTGTCACATGCCATCATACCATTACATGTGCAAACAGTACGCTATGTTACTGTTACCTGATGGTGAAGACATAATACCTACACAGTGGTCAGATGTTGCCGACTGTACATCACCCGACACCTGTAACATATAGCAGCACAATTGCCGGACATAGCGTTGGTACACATAATGCGGCCAATACTGCTGCATGTCTGTCAGACGTATCATCATATAGCAGGTGTATCATTCACAGTACTGCCATGTGTGTTTGCATGTGTGACCATATATGTCACATATGGTGGGGAATACATCCCAATTGTGACACACCCCTGTACACTGTTGTAGACATCTGTACATACTGCAGTGTGGAAAGCATGACGTAGGCAGGTGTGGTGTGTGTATCACACACATCAGCTATCCGTATGTGCATGACAGTTGGTCTCCACAGTGTGTGTGTGTGTGTGTGTGTGTGTGTGTGTGTGTGTGTATGTATGTATGGCTGTCTGGTGCATTGAGTGTGGGTGTATGCTACCATACCGAACACACAGGATCCCAACCCCTTATGGTGATGCAGTCAACTACCCTGTTGATGCCATCAGTCTCAGCCATACTGGCTACCTTTACATGTCCCTTCTCTGTGTCGCTTCGTGTGGGTGCACAGTACTGTGAGGGTGATGACCACATAGGCAAGTGTCCTCACCTCAACACTATGGGGTGTGTGTTATAGTGTTGTCGACCCTGTGAGTGTGGGCATGTTCCTTACTGTGACAGGGTATTACTGCTACACAGTGTGGCCTCATGCTATCAAGTGGCCTCTAACATTATCATTGTCCAGACCACTGTGTACAACCCCTGCACCATGTCAACATACCTGTGATATGACCTGGTATGGATGTCACGTCTCTAGCCACTGTAGCCTATTAAACTGCACACAGGCTGCTGGATCAGTATATGTGTGGACATCTGTGGTATGTTAGACTTTCCAGCTGTCCAGTTGAGGCTACGTATCGCATGCTGAGATTGCCATACGTGCCTGTGAGTACTCCACAGTTACACATGGGAGACTGCAAACACTTCTACCTGTAGACACATGCAAGTAGACCATAAGGAGGGAACCTGGGCATCATTACCAACATGCTGTTACTGTTGTTACCGAGACACATACTGTGAACATATAACAATGCATGCTACACCTGTACTACATGGTTGTGCACATATAACAATGCATGCTACACCTGTACTACATGGTATGTCTGGTGCGTGTCAACAGTACACAACCAATGTAATATACATGTCTCTCACCATTCTTGCACAACTAACGTAATATACACTTCCCTCACTAGTTGTACACAACTAATGTAATATACACATCTCACTATTCTGTTCACCCTGTGCATCAGACCATTTGAGCATGTCCCTGCACCGATGGTGTGGATGACAGGGATGTGGCACAGGCTTCACCATATGCACAGGGTGATAATGTGTGCCAGGGGCATAGGCTGCACCAATGGGTGACATCATGTGTGTGAGTAAGGGCCGGTGATATGATTGGATATGTCTGTTCAGTATGCATGTGGGTGTTGTGGTGCCCTACAGATGTTTGCTGTGTGTGTACAGACCAGGTTGTACAGCTCACTGTGTCTGGGCACAGCCACGTAACCTGTGCCTGCCAGGGGTTGCATGGGCACCACCAGGCAGAGGTACGGATTGGCTACTGTCCAACGACACATGTCCACTGGAACCATGTCCCCGCTGGGAATGTCCAGGGCCATGCCCACGTGGCCTGCTGTGTCCTGGTGTGGACAGCGCAGCACCAGCTGCACTGCTACTGCTACTGGCACTATGGGAGCAGGCATGTGAGGTGGCATGCTCACGTTGACCTGCACTAGGTGATGTAGCTGACCTACATCCACGTGGCCTATGCCTCACTCCTACCAGATGTTTCAGCACAGGCAGCTCACGCTTGCGGATTGCCATGCTACAGTCAAGAAGTCCGACCATGTCACCCAATCGCCTATCCAGAACATCAGCGATCTGCTGTTGAGCATTTGCCAATGCCTGGATGTTGTCATTTAGGGTACAGATGGCAGCCCTCTGCAGCCTATGCCCTTCTCTGTTCTGCCTTTCAGCATGTGCCTGTGCCGCCATTACAGTCTGGAACATGCGTCTGGTGATACCAGCTGCTACGCTCTGTCCTGCAGGTGCATGTCTGCCAGAGGTCCTCCTCCAAGCAGCACCGGCCACATGCCTGTGTGGCACATCTGCAGACATTACACTGACACCATGGTGTGGAGACACACCATCTGTAGCCACCACACGTTCGTGTTCCATGCTAACAGACGCTGACTGTCCTTCCTCTATGGCTACTGGTGATGCGGTATGTGTTGGCAGCAGAACTGTGTGCGGGGAAGAGGGGGACATAGCTGGGATGGCAACCATTGGCACAGATTCAGCCCCCGACAGTCCTGCCTGTACCTCATGCATATGTTCATCACTGCTAGTATCTGTGGGGACACTGACATCAGATGGACCGCAGGAGGGTAACGCACCTACATCACCTGTGAATGCAATGAAAGACTCTAAATTACAATAGACACAGACACACACAAACACACAGACACAGACACACACACACACACACACACACACACACACACACACACACACACACACACACACACACACACACACACACACACACAGACACACACACCATGCATGTGATTTGACAGACGGCATGCAGCATGCCTGTGATACAGCTGACGGCATGCAGCTCAGACATTAATAGTGTTAGTAAGCATACCCCCTGGGGTGCACAATACAGCAAGCAGGTGTCATATCAGTAGCCATGCAGTTCATACAGTCATGGTAGTATGCATGCATCCCCGTGATACACCATGTGGACCAGAACAGGATAACAGTACGCATGGCTGATGTGACCTTGACATGTAATCTGCTGACGTGTGCATTAACATGCATACATGTCTGACACAGTGGTGTCCTGACATGTACAGCGTCATAATGGCCATCATATTGTGGTGTTGTCTGTATGCCCTACAGATAGAATGCATGTTTAGCAAATGTGCATGTGCATGGAAGGGTAGTGTGAGCCGTCTATATTGCTCTACAGTGTGAAGTACAGACACTGTGCCATTGCATGGCATCATGAGGCATCTATATTGCTATACAGTGCATAATATGTACACATTGCATAGCCATAACTGCATGCATACCCATGACATAACTGTGGATTGTGACCCACGATGCTGAGGTGTGTACACACCAAACCATGCTGTGTCATGTGATAGGTCACTGGAGGACCTACAGATGACTCCCCTGCACAACAACTACAGAGTCTTAGCTGCCTGGCAACCATGTCCACACATAGCGGACTTGTCAATTCACCATGTCCAACATGACATTGCTGTACCACACACACGAGGTGAACAGCTAACGGTGATGTCCTACAGCAGCAAGGAAAATGTACAGTATCTGTGACCTGATGTGGTGTCAATGTCTGTGGAAGCTGTAGAGGTGACTACTGTCATGCTATGACACAGGCGTGATGTTCAATACATCTTATATGGCAGACGTCAGTGACACCTCCACTGGCTGTGCACAGGCTGTTAGGATGTCCAGTGTACCACATCAACTGTATAATTGGTCGGCTAAGGCTATAATTGAACCATGTGTGGACAATGTGAAACAGGGTGTATACACATCACATCTACTGTGTGGCTATGTATCTCTGGCCATCCCCCATGGCCATGTGAGCATGTGTTGGACAATTGTGTGTGATGGCCATCTATTACACATGTCTGTGTTGTCCCATATGACATACACCCATAGATGTCAGATATGTCACCATCCACAGGGCTATGCAGACAACAGGTTGTATGTGGGGTATGGGTTATGGGATAGTGTGGCATTATTACAGCCAATACACTACATGTCTGGGACATGTCAGATGGCACATCACAATGTGTGCACCCATTGCAGGGGCATATGACACAATGGTGACTCCTGTGGGCAGCCCATATCACAGCTCACTGTGTGGTACTGTTTGTGTACCACATGTGTTGTTCCAATGTATAGTACATATGCCTCCATTGTAGAACACCTCCACTGTTGTATGCACAGCTGACCACACATGTAGCAATGACAAATACTCTGGTTTCCTGTTAGTGTATCATTACGTTTGTATATATTGCACATGAGTGGCCTGTGTGAATGATGGGTGACGTGACCTGTATATCATGAATGGAATGAACATCAAGTGTACAAGTGTTAACTGGCCACATGGTGAATAGATCTATACTTTTACATGCCTGATACTGATGACAGTCTCACCTGCAATGGACTCATGTCTGTGCAGCATGCCAGAGGTACCTGTATAGGGGTGACACAGCAGTATGAACATTATCCATGACTGTATGACAGCCACAGGGTGCACTGTGCATGTTAACACATTCACCTGTGCAATAGCATATAGTATGCACATGTGTGCATACACAGGGTAGCATACTGTAGTATGCAGCATGTGTGTCCACATACCATACATATATTGTTACATTACATAATGTACAGTGACACATGCACATAAATGGGATATAGTAGCCATATGTGCAGTACTGACTTACCAGGAAACTCCAGGCTCATTGGTTGGGAGACACCCACCTCCATGATGGCAGATAGTGTTTGTGGATGCTGTTCTGAGGGTGTTCCCAGACTGGCCAGTAACTCCTCAGTGTGTGTGAGTGTGGGCTGGGTTGATGGCCCACTACCTGTTCCACCTTGTTCCCTGGCGATTGCAGTGGCATGCTGTTTTGCATGCCATATCAGGTCCATGCAGTGTCTGCGCACCTGCTGGTAGGTGCGGTTATGACCACCCACATCGTTCACCCTCCTGCGCAGATCCTGCCACAGGTCGTCCCGCTGCTGGGCATGCTGTGGCACATGGCTGAACAACACCTCGTAGTTCTCATGGAGGTACAGGATGAGGACATCATCCTCCTGGCGGCTGTAGGCTGGAAGGCATGTACGAGGCATTATCTGTAAGACATAATGATGGTGACAGGTCACAGTTTCAGAGATGTACAGAGATACAGCTGCACATAAATTTCTATGACATCTAGTACATCTGCACAGTTATCTTTGCAAATCACCATGACACTGATACGACTGACGTGTTTGTGTCACACACATGTAACACCCATTATGCACTGGATATCATCACCATATATGTGTGTCACCTCATTACAGTGTTCATACTCTATGTGAATGCTGTCTTGATGTGGGCATGTCTGTTTGCCTGCACTGGTGTTATTACCTATCTGCACATGCCTGGATATGTCCACGGTATTGCTGTTGACCTTGATGCTGTGTATATGTCACATATCAACACAGACACAGCCTTAATGGACTTGAGCAGTGACAATGCACACATACGCATGGAAACCTGTACATGCATGTGTTTTTCCATATACATCTGCACAGCACTGTACAGCTGTTCAACATCCTGCTACAGATCGCCTGTGTTGCACATGTGATAGACATGGGACAATGGCTAGTTGGACGTCATTCACAGGGATGGTTATTAACCATAGCATGTACGGGCAAGGTTTCCTAGCTGTAACCGACAGCCATTATGCCACTACGAGGTGCATCAGTGCCACATTACTGATCCAGACAGTTGATACTACATCTACCATGCGGCCATCACACCATGTATGACTGGGATGACATGTGCAGCTTTGATGGACAGGGTTGCATGGTATAGCGGGAGTATGTCACATGTATGGCACAGGGATCTGTCCAGCATGTGGCGATCCTAGTATTAGTATGGTGGCTGTCCATGTCGTATGTCTTTCAGATCAGGATATGGACATGTAGCATGTCCAGCATCATGGTGCAGCAAATGTCTTTATGCAAGGTAGACAGCATGCTGCATTGTGGAGGTGAGTATTGTGAAGGCTGGTATCGCCCATCCACGCATGGCCATTACCCTTTAAAGGTGATATGTGATCCAATATTGCTCACCCCAGTGCTGTATATGCCTGTCCAATGATCTCCGTGCTCATGGATGGCACCCTGTCATGACATGGATACCTCATATGACTACCCACGGGGCCTGGAGATGTCACCAAGTCAGTGAGATGTACTGCACAGCACCATCCCTTACACACTGTCCATAATGTTGACCACAGCCTAGGTGGTAGTTAATGGGTACAGGGATGTTCACCTAGTGGTGACAATGCTGATATCATCCATTAGACTGTGCACATATGTCACACACGTCACCCACACAGCCCATTCTGTATGTTGTTCACAACACTGACACAGCTATTGCTCATAGGTCATGGCCATTCACATCTTTACATACACAGATGCCTAACATTTGTCTGTGTGGTATGGGCTACAATGAGGGTGGAGTACAACACATTAACCCTGTTCTACTGTAGCTGGCACTGGTGTGATATGCACATGTCACTCTGGCACCTTTTGTAGTTGTGAGTCTGTCAACAGGTCACTGGTAGAACACTCCTGTGACATACAAAGGTATTTGTAATCAAACATCCATACTGTCTTGTACATCTGTACTGCTAACATCTACAGTGATAATGGTTCATGGACATACACACCATACTCAGCAGGGTTATAGTGCGGTGCCACCCATTATGACTGTCATCACCATTTGTGGGTTGATATTATCCAACACCCTATCTGTATTGTATGTTCATGCTAGGCACTTATTCAGAACCTGTGAGCATGTCATGAGCTACTGATTTCTATAGCACCCATTCCACACCATTTCCCACAGGTACACTGGCTGTCCTAAAATTTCCAGGTTGCTTACGGTACAACAGCTGTTGTACACACGTAACTCACATATCCTGTGAGACATGGTTGTATATACAGGCATGCCCAACTGTCACATACCAGTGCTATTGCCTGTCTATATGATGGATATGTCGTACATGTGGCAATAGAGCAATTGTCTCATGTACACATTAAACGCTCGCCTCCCAACATATGACACTACAGCCTGTGAGGGATGCACTTATTCAGCCCTGCTGGGGGTAATGCTGTCACCAACCCTGACTGCACCTGACAGTCATGTTGGGATGTGTAACATTCGCAACACACCCCACACGTCACATAGTCTCACATGATCTCCACCACTGGCCACACATACGAGGACAACCCGTGCAGTACCTCTCCATACTCTGTGTAGGCACCAGGGGCAGCCCCCATCATGGAACACAACATCACCAACTTATAGCCTACAGACTCATGTGTGCCCATCACATACAGCCAATAGGGTGTTATAACATACACAGCACACCAGTCATAGGTGACTCGGTAGGCGGTCACACTGCAGTTCCACACAGCAGGCTACACAAGGCGATAGTCGCTTACATCTTGCTGTCGGGTAACTAGTTCTGCAACATAAGCTATGCACCCATGCCACACCTCACCAGGTACGATGTGACTGTCATTCTCCGTGTTAGTGTGACTGCCCTGAGATGCCACTTCACAGACTACTTGTGCAGGGACATGCAATAGCTCACCAGTCTTGTAGTCCTGAAGGTGTGGGCCAAGCCCTGGGGAGCATTATACATTCATCCGGACCCGATACCACTGTACAATGACTGACTTTGTCACTTCAACAGTTGCGCATGCTTCTGCTGTCATTCCACAGGCATCTGGTATCTGTCCGCTTTGACTGACCTGGTCAAACACAATGTTTTGGCACAGATAACCTACACCTGTCAGCCCTGGGAGTACAGATCACATGTGAGGCTCTTGCTGCTTCTATACTGCCTGACTTGCACAGTTTCCAATAACAGTCACCGGCAGAACGGGAACTGGCAATCAAGACATGTGGTCATGTGACACAATGCTTGCATCTTCCTCTGTGATGCACGCAGGCAAGGCACACCTCATAATGCACCACTCCAATATCTCTGCAGTGACTGGGACCTGCCTCTAGGCTCTGCAGAGCACACCTGCAATGACAGGTTATAGACAGACCATACCTTTCAGGCACATTCCTGGACTGGCACACCCACAGCTGAGGGGTTCCCATATCCCACTATGTTGTACACACATCCTGGCTAGTTATTTAGCACAATGCATCACAGGTGCTCCACGTGCAACTAACTGTGTCAGGAACCACTATACACATTGTAACCAGCTACAGATTCAACAACACACCCCACGGTTACCAGACCTCATTTGTTGGTTGACTGGACAGTAGGGCTTAGACAGCTACTACTGATGTGTGACTGACACTACCCCACACTTAACTGGGATAGCCACTCATGTACCGACACATCCTTGAGTCATAACCTCCACTTGGCTGGATCAACCCATACACACCACCTCCAAGACCAACATTATCCTTGACATGAACACTACCAACATGTGACTGGTGTTCCACACCTGGGGTTATCCCCTCATTGGTTGATTTCGAACATATGCTAATTACCCTTGTTAGCCACATCCCGGCACCACACCCTTCACGGCATACACAGAACATGATTACTACAACACCTACTACAGACGTCTTATGACAGCGGTTGTTGACGTCATGACACCCGTGCAGATGGACAATGCACATACAAACACTGAAACATAACCCAGTGCACTGCATTAGCATGTACACGACTGCATGGAACATGCTATTCCACACAGAGCCATGATGGTACACACCAGATAACAGACGCCACTCTGGTGGTCAAGTTCCATGGACATAATGTACAACAACAGGTGGAGGCTGTTGCACAGTGGTGTACAATCCCATGGATGGAATAGCTCACTGGTCAGCCTCGGTAGGGCCACGGGATCCCTCATCACATACTCCAAGACTAGCTACATAAACAGTACTGCGACACATTCTGGGGTGTACCACAAGGCATTATGGTGGTATGTCAGTAGTCAATGGCAATACCCACATCTGCTCTCACATACAACAGTCACTCAGGGACATTGCAGACCCAGGTGATGTAGGCAACATGCTGACGGATGGATTCAATGCTAACATTACACCCTCACACACACTACAGGGTCACAATCCATGTAGGAACGTTGCGGTGTCCCTGCGGTCACACCAACACAGTACTAACCTTCACTCTATATGTCCTGGGACACTGGCCCCATGTCACCTTCCAAAGTGCCAGGCTGTGATGTCCACAAACCTCTGAATGACATGTCTCCCCACTAGGCCACCATATTCAGTAATAGCCTTGTATCAGACATTGTGGCCCCTGAATGGCACACAGCAACAGTTATTACACTCCACACAGGTGGCGCCACAATGCACGTGTGGGACTATAGTCCTACACACCTGACTGGACTGTTCTGCATGGCTATGGGGCACATCATCATGGATGTCATTCACAGAGACATTGTTGGGCTCCGGTCCTGTGATGCCACCCGGGTTGGACTTGTTAGGGCCAGAGCATGCCCCTACACCTGGTGGACTCCTTTCATACAGTTGCCAGGGTAGTTGATGATGGTACGGGGGTCCACACATCCTACATTGTCCTCTCATTGCCTTACAGCACCGTTCTCCATTCTGGTATTGGCAACATACACATCCACCTGCACATCGTACCCTATGCCTCAGGATGTTATGCAACATGGCTCATGGACAGGACACACACAATGTGGGTAGCATACCATAGTACATACTGCATTTTAGTTACACTTGGCATACCACAGTCCTCAGTCATAGGGCCCCTCATGTTCAGTATATGCTTCCCTGAGGTACAGGCTAGCACAGAGGGACTTTCCCTGCCTAGCTTTACAAACCCCTGCATACAAAGCACCATGATTGATCCACCAGCTGATACTGACTCTATCCATACGGGTGTCACTGTGACAGATACCTGATATGAATATCATGACCTCAAGCTGCATGAACATCACCTTTGCATTACACCATTCACCCACTGACTATCACATAAGTGGTAGTCCCCTACATGCATGTTACATTGTACATGTTCGTAGTACACACATATGTCGCACCCACTCCTGTGGTTACCATATTGCCACTGTGGCGTGGATATCCTTCTACGTGGCCACACTTATCTGTACTGGGTGTGTAGCTGGTACATAGGCACCCATTGTACCTCTGAACCCAAGACTTCTACATACATTCAAGGGTACACCACCTCATTTAGGGTGTACCTTACAAAACAGCTACAGCTTTACATACCACAACATTAACATGCCTTAACGTTTATTGAGCTCCGACAGTTGAAGTATGCGGCTGAACTACGGACACCACATCTGTACACATTTGCATACTACATACTCAGGGGTGACTTCTGCTGAACAGACAGGGCCCATGTCCACAATATTAATGGATATACTCCACATACGCAACTTAAGCAAAAGCCACTGTGAGCAACATGCCGATGGATATGTGCACACACGCAACAATGAGTGGGATGTGCTTCCGGGTTACATTCTCAAACCGGACACTCACCGTGCTTTGGAACATGAGTCCTATGTACATCACGCAGGGACACTCAGTAGCACTGTTCATGTGATACCTCCCTTGGTGGTTGGGAGACACATGTACGCCAGGTATCACTGCAGTGGCTGTACTGTGCAGAGGTGCAGGTAACACGTCTCTGCTGTTCACAGAACACTACCCTAGAGAGGTGCCACTGGTGTGAACACTGTAGTTGTGCTTACACATACACTTGCCAGACTGCATAGTACCCCACTATGAACCTGTGAAGCTATTACATGTCCTTTGTGCATGGTTACTTGGTAGCCCTTCCATTTAGATTAGCTATCATGCTATTACAATGTCCCGTGCCTACAAGCCATATGTATCCTGTTATTGTACATGCCAATAGACAATACCTTTGGTATGCATGATATGCCCGTTATGCTGTGTAGAATATCTGACATATCTACCTACAATACTATACATTACACATATTTTACATAGTATCCCATAATGCAAAGCATACTTGCACAGCGGGACCACCTTACACATGTCATTGTCGTTATATTTCCATACACATGCCTACTGTGACAGTATATCAACATATACTATCCCCTGCTATGGCACATACTTGTTGGACATACCCTACCACTGACGGTGGGTTGTATGGAATTGTTATGTTTAAAGCACTCATGTAGCATCCCTTGTGGTGTCTGCGATGTGTACCTTGTGGCCCACTGCTGGACGCACAGTTTCTACAAGCATTAGTATGTCAGCAAGACATCACTACATAAATACCTTTTCCCACTTTATGCATTGCAGACACTTTTAATTAATGCAAACCAGGCTATACATACAGTAGATAATTAATACAAAACATGCTATACATAAACTTACATACCGAGTGTTATACATACCTTGTTATCATTACGGACTTTCGTCTCTATCTCTCTCACACTACTTAAACAGGTATATGGTATGAGCATACGGTTTGAATGTCGGGCAAGTCATCCTTATATACGATGATACCTGTAACATGTGGTTTCCTGCTGCCAATTGGTGTTCCTAAGTGACTAATTACTTGCACATCAGCTGTGCAGCTACTCCATTCGCCAATTACGCGGCAACAGTGGGGTATAATTGAATTCTCCACTTGGGCGTTGCCCATTTGCCCTACCTTCGGGGAGACGGCCTGTATTGTGTTTTGTTGTGTGTGATTGCAACTGCTATGTGTAGAGACAAGTATACTTTGGATTCATGTCCCCCGTGGATTGTGTGTGACAGCTAGAGTATGTAGTTCAACATGTGGGTGTACCTGTCATCCCAACCGTCTGATAATGGACTATTGCAAACAAAACCTGTAACATTGCCATTTGTTCTGCGAATGCAAACCACTTGGCACCACAGGACCTGGAAGCAGGTACACAAAGGCTTTCAAAATAAGCAGTAGAAGAAATCAATCAGCTGCTAGGTCTCCAATAAGATCCTTTAATATGACAAGGCAAAGTTAAAATCACAGTCTCTTCCAAGCACTTTCACTCGACCACTTGCGAGCTTTTTCAAGGCAAAAAACATGAACTGGAAGTTCATTCACATTAAATACTTCCACAGTCATCACATGACTTCCTGTGGATCTTTCCCAAAAGGAAAATCACCATATAAGGCAAATTCTAAAATACATTCTTATTGTCATTAAAAATGATTCATTTTGTAAAATGTCTTGGCAACTGAATAATCATGTTAAACATAACATTAAATCAAAATGTTACAATGTACCAAGAAAATTCTGCAGAGTGTTTTTGTAATCACAAATAAATGCAGTAACCCCTTTTGAACATTGGGGGTAAAATCAAGATTCCAAATTAAAATCTAGGGCTACTTAGTAGCATTATAAAAACATTTCTTTTCTAAGTTTCAAATGGGTAACTTAACCTTCAATGTGTCTTATTCTAAAATCTTATGAATGCAAAAGTGAATAAAACAATAAAATAAAAAAATATAAAAATATATAGTGTAGTAATATAACAGATGTCATGTTATGCTGAATTGTATTATAAACGGGCTTGCCTCAATTTCAGAACACTAATAATGCTAAGAGTGTCGTTCAGACCTGGGTGTCTAGTAGCATCTAAGTGCAGCTGCCAAAATAGCTCACGGTATTCTAAATTGGACTCCCAACTACCCCTTCTTATATCTGGTTGTACCTGTTCCAACACCATAAACTTTATTTCCATGTCCTTACATGTCAAAGAGTGTTTGTAGAAGGCATTACTTTCCTTCCTTGCACTGATGTCATTGAAGTGTTCATAAACTCTTCTCCTAAACACCCTTTCAGTTTTCCCAATGTAAAAACCATGGCAGGTAACACAGCATCCAAGGTAGACTACCCTTTTAGATCCACAGTTAAAATGTCTGTTGGAGTGGAACCTAAATCTTCTCGAGGGGAGGTAGTAGGACCCCGAATTCAGCATAGCATGGCATTGCTTACACATCCCATAGGGATAAGTGCCTGGTTTCTTTCTATTCTGATTGTGTGGATCCTCCATCCTAATTTCTAACAGTTCTTTCAAATTCTTGCCCCATTTCCTGACAAAAGAGGGAAAGCTGGGCATAGAATTCTTCAGATCTTCCTGTAGTCTGAGAATGGGCCAATATTTTTTGATAGTCTTCTCAATCTGATCTAAGTTGTTGGAATAGGTGTGTATAAAGCTATTTTTAGACTTTGAAGTGTCTTTTGAAGGGTTTGGGGAGATCTCGTTGACCCCCACCCCAATAAAGGGGGATACTTATTTGATCTCTTCTCAGAAATTTCTACAACCAGTGCTTCTACCAAAGCTTCCGGATATTGTTTTTCCTTAAAAAATCCCCTTAAAATAGAAACTTCCTCTTTGAAAAGTTTGTCAGTGCTGGACATTCGTGAAGCTCTAATGAGTTGACCTTTTACTATCGCCTTTTTTTTATATAAGGGATGTCCACTGTGGTAATTTAAGTATGCGTTCGAAAAAGTGCTTTCCTGTAAATTTTGGACTGAAAGCACATGTTCGGATAGTCCTTAACCAGTGAAATGTCTAAATAGTCAAGTTGGTGTTTGCTGATCTTGTGAGTGAATCTAAAAAATGTGGTCGTCATGTTAATGTAATCCATAAATTCCATAAGACTTCCTTCGTCTCCCATCCACATAAAGGAGATATCGTCCAAAAATCTCCTATAGTGCAAGATATCCTGGTACCATGTGCTAGTAAAAATATATTTCTTTTCCCATTGGTATAATACCAAATTTGCGTAGATGGAAGCACAGGGGGCACCCATTGCCACACCTTTTTTCTGACGATAAAATTCCCCTTTAAAGTGGATGAAATTATTTTCTAAAACTAAATCCATAAATTCCAAAATTAAGTTAGTGAACTTGGTCCCCAGTTGGACTTCATTAGATAAGTAAGTACCTAACCACTCAAGGCCCGTATTGTGTGGGATGCTAGGGAATAAGTTGACTACATCAACAGTGACCATAAACATCTCAGGTAAAAATAAACTCTGATCCACTCCTTTTAGGTAGTCCCATGAACCTTACATATATGTTTAATTTTCTCTGCATATTGTTTTAAGGAGAAGTTGATGAATTTAGCTAGGGGTTCTGTAACACTTCCACTTCCTGCCACTATAGGTCTGTATTTAAGGGGGTTCAAATTCTTATGTGTCTTAGGAATTCCAAAAATTTACAGGAAAAGCACTTTTTCGAACGCATACTTAAATTACCACAGTGGACATCCCTTATATCAAAAAAAGGCGATAGTAAAAGGTCAACTCATTAGAGCTTCACGAATGTCCAGCACTGACAAACTTTTCAAAGAGGAAGTTTCTTTTTTAAGGGGATTTTTTAAGGAAAAACAATATCCGGAAGCTTTGGTAGAAGCACTGGTTGTAGAAATTTCTGAGAAGAGATCAAATAAGTATCCCCCTTTATTGGGGGTGGGGGTCAACGAGATCTCCCCAAACCCTTCAAAAGACACTTCAAAGTCTAAAAATAGCTTTATACACACATATTCCAACAACTCAGATCAGATTGAGAAGACTATCAAGAAATATTGGCCCATTCTCAGACTACAGGAAGATCTGAAGAATTCTATGCCCAGCTTTCCCTCTTTTGTCAGGAAAAGGGGCAAGAATTTGAAAGAACTGTTAGAAATTAGGTTGGAGGATCCACACAATCAGAATAGAAAGAAACCAGGCACTTATCCCTGTGGGATGTGTAAGCAATGCCATGCTATGCTGAATTTGGGGTCCTACTACCTCCCCTCGGGAAAATTCAGGTTCCACTCCAACAATCATTTTAACTGTGGATCTAAGGGGGTAGTCTACCTTGGATGCTGTGTTACCTGCCATGGTTTTTACATTGGGAAAACTGAAAGGGTGTTTAGGAGAAGAGTTTATGAACACTTCAATGACATCAGTGCAAGGAAGGAAAGTAATGCCTTCTACAAACACTCTTTGACATGTAAGGACATGGAAATAAAGTTTATGGTGTTGGAACATGTACAACCAAATATAAGAGGGGTTAGTTGGGAGTCCAATTTAGAATACCGTGAGCTATTTTGGCAGCTCCACTTAGACGCTACTAGACACCCAGGTCTGAACGACACTCTTAGCATTATTAGTGTTCTGAAATTGAGGCAAGCCCGTTTATAATACAATTCAGCATAACATGACATCTGTTATATTACTACACTATATATTTTTATATATTTTTTTTTTTTTTTTTATTCACTTTTGCATTCATAAGATTTTAGAATAAGACACATTGAAGGTTAAGTTACCCATTTGAAACTTAGAAAATAAATGTTTTCATAATGCTACTAAGTAGCCCTAGATTTTAATTTGGAATCTTGATTTTACCCCCGATGTTCAAAAGGGGTTACTGCATTTATTTGTGATTACAAAAACACTCTGCAGAATTTTCTTGGTACATTGTAACATTTTGATTTAATGTTATGTTTAACATGATTATTCAGTTGCCAAGACATTTTTACAAAATGAATAATTTTTTAATGACAATAAGAATGTATTTTAGAATTTGTATTATATGGTGATTTTCCTTTTGGGAAAGATCCACAGGAAGTCATGTGATGACTGTGGAAGTATTTAATGTGAATGAACTTCCAGTTCATGTTTTTTGCCTTGAAAAAGCTCGCAAGTGGTCGAGTGAAAGCGCTTGGAAGAGACTGTGATTTTAACTTTGCCTTGTCATATTAAAGGATCTTATTGGAGACCTAGCAGCTGATTGATTTCTTCTACTGCTTATTTTGAAAGCCTTTGTGTACCTGCCTCCGGGTCCTGTGGTGCCAAGTGGTTTGCATTCGTGGTTTGGTTTTGCTTCTAGTTTTGGTTTTTCATTGCTGTTTGTTCCATTATACAATGGCTACAATTATGCATGGCACCTTTAATTGTGTTGCTCACAAGGTATGTTGATGGTTCTGCAGATGTAATTGACTGTCTGGATGTTTGTGCTGTTATTACAGTCTGTATTGCTACAGTTTCTAGTTTGGGGGATGTCGGTGGGTGTACATAGCATATACAGGTGTGTGGGGCTTGCATTTCTACATATTCCATATATATGTGTGTGGGCTCCGTCCCTAATTAAAGAGCTGTCAGTTAGTAGACTTATGTTACTGGATTTTACATTGGGCTGTTGTTAATTGGTTTCTATATAGTATGCAGGTGAGGTTGATACTTCCATACCTCCGGAATTGCAGCGATATGTAAAGGGATATGTCTAAATGACAGCTATCCTGTGTATTTCTGTCCCAGATATTTGCAGTCATTGCGGTTGTGTTGGTAACAGAACCTCTTTGCCATGGGTTGCCACCTTTTCATATGGCCATTGTTGGAAACTTGTGGGACACACAGTGGTGTTTACAGGCTGACACATAGCCATGGTCAGTGCACAGGATAGCACATACTTTTATCCTCAATACATACCTATTGTTGTGGGATTTTGGCTACTTATCATATTGCATGTAACATTTATGTTTCTTACATACAGGCATAACTATTTAATGCAACTATTACATGATATCTGGGACATATCAATGTCCTACAATCTCGGACATTTGCCCTTTGTTATGTTTTATGTCAGGACACGCCTGCCCAGGGAGGGGCTGTCCCTCCTAATTTGGGATAGGTGGTAACCGTATGCCTACGGCTAGCTATACCCACACCTACCGTAATGATCTACCTCCAAGTTGGCACTGACAGACACACGATGCGGACACACACACACACATTACAGTCACACGGAGATGCACATGGCACCCTCAATACACACATACACAAACTACGGCACTCACAAACACAGTTGAACACAGCACCTACGTGGACTGCAACACCAACAGCGGTAACTACATGTCCCTTCATATCATCATACTATTACTCGTGGATGTACTGTTCCAATACTGTGTTCTTTCGGTCTTTCAGCCTCGTGGTTAAGTGTGGTGGTATGTTACACATTCCATAGTTGGCGGTATCCTATTTATTTGTACCTCCAAGGTGTTATGAATGTCGTTGACCTATCTATATATATTTGCAGATATCGTTGAATCCATATATATCAACATATATCATTCTGTCGCCCTTTCTATCTGTATTATATATATGTATATATGTGCATATAAATATATATATATATATATATATATATATATATATATATATATATATATATATATATCTGACAGGGAAAGTGACAGGCAAGCTACACCTTTCATTGTGTACTTGTCGGTGTATACTGTTTCCTGGACTCTGCACATTTGTGTCTGTGCCTGTCACATTACACACCTGCCATAGGTTAGGGTTACCAGCTGTCCCACTTTGCGAGGGACAGTCCCTCTTTGGGCAGTTGTGTCCTGCAAAATATTTGTAAACATGGCAAATGTGCTGAGATTGTAGGACATACTTATTTCCTATAGTTTATGTAATAGTTGCATAAAACAGTTATTCTGTATCTGAACCACCTATATGTTATAGAAACAGAATAAGTAAGTAAAGATTACAAGAATAAGCATTTATCTAGGCAAAACAGTGAAGTTCTGATTTTCGTACTGGCCGGGTGTATGTGTCGGCCTGCAGACATCTGACGTATGTCCCACATTGGTCATTTGCAGAGGTGGCAACCCTACCATAGGTACATCTTGGCCAGCAATAGTGTTAGGTGATTCTATACATGATTGCGTGTTCTACTCCTGGCAGTGGTCGTTTTACCCTTCAGAGCAGGCGCTATTAGTACAGGGGTGAATAATGCTGGTTTTACCTGTTCTGGACATCATTGATCGTGATCTGCGCGATATTCAGAGAAGCTTATCCCAGTTTTGCGCATATCCATATAGTCATATTTAAACATCGCTTACCAGCAGTGGGCAACGCATATTCCCGCTAATGTGTGGTAAACATGATCTGATGACCTGCATCCGACATGCATTACTCATGCCTTCGGGATTACGTTACATCCCTTGCAGGACGTGGGACCGGGAATATGCACGGCGGTCACTGCATTTAACACATGGATATCTGGGATATGTATACGTGTTATGTCGTTTTATACGTGGAGTATACTACGGCTGTTACTCCATACTGCACTCACATGGGTAACTCAGTTAGTTTACATATTGATGAGTCCAGTTAATGGTGTGTCCATGTAATGTTTACTAGATGTGCTCCGGCATTGGGTATGTATATCACAGTGAGCCATACACGATACTGTGCTACACCTTCAAACGACCGTAGGTGGGGCATGCTGGGGTGACGAATACCTGTCTTGGGTACAACCCATGCCTTGACACAACATCCATGATTTTATTATGTGGAACCCCTCATTAACGCAGCAGGGACTCTGTGATGAGTGTGTGCAGAACAGTGCTTACACACATGTGCTCCCGCGATTGCCTCTGCTCCACTAATCGACAGTTGGTTACTCGATGTTGTGGCGACAGCGGACACTGTTTGCCCCGTTTGGTGTATGGCCTCTGACAATCGGCCGTGTACCTACCGATGTACCTGAGAACCTATACACACAGCACCACCATATGCTGATAGGTGCATGTACTGTTCAGGTGTTGACATTCCGTGTTCCAATAGCTGTTGTGTGTACAATGTTTGAGGGCTGCCTATGTAGGATTCACACAGTGGGTCACCTATACATTGTGTGCCATCCATTTTACTGTGTGTGTAGGTGGAGTGGTGTGTCAGTCCATAGGGGCCTACACTGTCAGAGCATGTGCTATACGTTCCCTCTTTGCCAAGGTGTAGGCATATTGGGCACGCCTCCGTCTGCCTATTGGGGCTGGCACAGTGTGTTCGTGGTCTGAATCCCTCTGTGCCTGTGATGGCCTTGGCAATTGCGGTGGGCTATGAGGGCCTTCACCATTTTGTCCCTGCTGCAGCAGTTTCCGCAGGATCATATTATGTAGCATGGCACATACTATGATGATGTGGGCACACGTGCCTGGAGAGTACTGCAAGGCTCCACCAGATGTGTCCAAGCACCAGAACCGTGATTTCAGCATCCCGTACACACGCTCTATAATGATTCTGGTTTGTGCGTGTGCCTCATTATGGCGTTCTTGCATGGGCATGTGTGCATTTCTGATGGGAGTCATTATCCATGGCTCCAGTGCATAGCCAGCATCCCCCACAAGGTGGCCATGTGGGATGTTCCCCCTGACAAATACCTGATACAGCTGTGAAGCATGCCAGATATGGGAGTCATGGTAGCTTCCAGGGCTGCCAGCACACACATCCATGATAATGCTATGGGCATTGCACACGACCTGGCAGTTGATGGAGTGGAATCCCTTGCGGTTTATGTAGCGCCTACCATGCTCACCAGGTGGTGACTTGATTTGTATGTGCGTGCAGTCTATCGCACCCAGTACCTCCAGGTAGTGTGCCACATGGTGGAAGTGATGCATATTGCTGGTCAAATCCTCCTGAGTTCGGGGGAAGTATATATGCTCATTGGCATGTGGTAACATGGCATCCAGGAACTGGTGTAGTACCCTGGATGCCGATGCCTGTGAGATCCCCATTATATCTCCAGTTGGCCTTTGAAAGGTACCTGTGGTTATTATTCGCAAGCTTGCACATACCTTCGTGTCCACTGGGATGGGTTCCCCTCTGTTGTTTCTGGTTCTCAGGCGTGGCCGGCAAAGCTCCACTATTTGCTGTAAAATGTCCCTGTCCACCCTGTAACGCTCTACTATCTCCAGATCATGTAGCCCCTGGTAGGTTACCCTTGGTCTGAACACTCTCCTCCTCCTCCAGGGCCTGCGGTGGTTGTCGGCATCCTCCTCCACAACACTGTCAGTCTCTAACACATGCTGATGAATCACAGCTATGGCAGCTCCCAACATGTACATTTTAAAAGTTCCCCGTGTGTTTACACCTATGGTGCAGTGTTTAGGAATACACAAGTGTGTGTAGGGTGCTTTCACACTTTATACTATTGTGCTGTGAACACCGATAATGTCATAGGGTGTGTATGTACAATCGTAGCTACAGGGTATCTTATGTGTTTTACTACCAGAACTACTATTGTGGTGCCTTTGGTGTTGAATTACATTTGGCTGCCGTGGATTACCTCTTGACCTTCCCTTTACATTTCTGCATGTTCCACCTACCACTTTCTGGCATGCATCCAGCAGCCTGCTTTCATTTGTACTTTCCTAGACCTGGCTTATCTTGCGTAATGTGTGCTATTGCCAGTCTACTGTCGGTTTGCTTTGCTCTGCTATGACAGATCTCCTATCTTTGCAATCCAATGCCTCCCCTCCTTTCTTTGCATTCCAATGCCTCCCCTATCCTGTTTTGCAGGTTTCTGCGAGCAGACTTGTCAGCTGCTGTTGATTGGCTGCCGTGAGGTGATTGGTGTTAATTGCTCATTAGTACTCCAATTACCCTACTTCGGCATTTTCTTCTTTTCTTCCCCTGACATTCCTGTTTGTGCTATTGTTCGCGGCGCGTGCATCTGCTTACTGGGTTTCGGGCACGTTTTCATCCACGTACACATGCGCTTTCGGGCACCATGTGTGCTCTCAGCTAAACAATTCTATACCTTCCTCCCCACCCCTGTCCTGCAGCTTTGCTTAGCAATGGCCAGGCCAGATTTGCATTGCTCCAATCTGCTTACTGCTACGGTGGCACACCCCTCTGCTGATGTCATGTATCTCCTCTGAGCCACTCCTCTGTGTTATAGCACTGCGCCGTATGGTACAACCTTCATCCGGCGGGACATTTGTGACTCAGTATTACCTGCCTCATTTGCATGGCATTGACTACTAATTCATAGTTACCGCGCCGAACACTGTCGCAGGCCCTTAGCAACCCTTGCACCTTGGTTGTGGTGTTCCATGCCTACCATTGCGTATTATGGTGTAAACCTGATTTGTATTACATTGCGATTTTATGACATTTTTATATAATTTCTTTATGTTCCTGTTTGCGCACACATACCCTGTGGTTGCACTGTGCGTTACTGTGGGCATGACATTAAATGTTTTTTAGGTGTTGTGCATCTTTTCTTATGCCATTGGCTGTGTATTTAGCCATTGGCATATGTTAACTTTGTAATACATGAGTCTGGTCCGCTTCCATAGCTCCGATGTTCTGTTTGGGAAAATGTAAACCGTGTTTTTTTGGTTTACATTTCCGTGGGCTTACGCTACGCCTGCACCACTTCATGAATCGCTATCTGCCTTCATTTGCATGGTGCGACATTGCGCATGGGGTGATTAGCATACCTATGCCGTGGGCTGCGCATTTCTGGCATATGCCAGTAGTGCATGTGGAATTGGATCGTACCTGAATCGCTCGATGGCCATATTTGGCATTATTCTGCCTACGATACGCCTGCGCCTAGCGCAAGCTTCATGAATCCCGGGGAATATTTATTTATTTTTGGCTAATAAACATGCATTAGTTACAAAAAGGCTAAACTAGACTCTCTCTGGATTCCTCACATGTTCCAAACATATACCAATAGTTGACTTTTTCATCTTCTAAAATCTTCATGTCAGTAGGTTGAACACACTAACATTAAGGCCACTACTATTCCAATAACAAAATCAACTGAACATAAAATCAAAATAAAAAAAATGAAAACAAAGCATTGAAAATCGGAACCAGGTCAGCCTGTGCCATAAATACTTGAAATTCCAAAACCATAAAATATAAAGCAAACTGCAATATTTTCTGTTATATGACTTGAATATTTAAGACAAAATATTTACAGACTCCACAAAAGATTAATTGACAAAACTTCATGCTTCCCCTTCTAAATTGCCAGTTGAACATTAGTTGTCTATGAAGTGGTGTTTCTTCCTTTCTCTGTTTTTTCTTTATCTTTTTGTGTAGAGATGTGTCTTTATTTAACTACCTGTGTGGTGGTGTTTCATACTTTAATATCATGCAGTGGTGTCACCAACAAATATCTTGAATTTGCCTTCGAAATGTTGGTGCAGTGATACAGAGCCTGTAAGCTATGCTTGCATGCTGCAAAACCTGCTTATTATCATCTGACTACGTGACAGGCACAGCTATTCATTATTTCTAAAATTAGCTTACTCATTTTGTTAATTAGGACTTGTTCACCCTTTTGTCTTACCTGAGGCATACCAGGAATCGAGGTCATACTGGGTGAAACCAGTACCATATACCTTTAATATAACATTTCTAATGCCTGCTCAGCTAAAGCACCTGAAAATTTCTATAAAATATGAAAAATTTTTTTTACAGCTATCTAGTTTTTAGCATCTTAAGCTAGTGCCATGTTATATGTTGAAAATGATTATGCATTTGTTTAACTTTTGGTAACCATATATGACTTACTGGCCATGGATGTCTGTTTTAGAGCTGATGTACCAGTTTTAGTCATTTTTAATAATTGTATCCCTTTAATTATGCTTCTTTTAAGTTATACCTCAAGAGTGACCATAATGTTATATATGGCATTTTAAGATCTTTAAAAATAAATCTCATATATAAATCTTCCCTTGTTTTGTCCATGAAATTGAAAAAAAAAAGTTTTGCACATTGAGAGGAGAATAGCTTTGATAGTTTTTGACTGCTGTTCTTATTTTTGTGTATATTACATCTATGTCCTCTATTATTTTTATTATTCAGATTAAAATTAGCAGAAATCCAAAGGCAACAGTGTTTTCCCAACTGTAGCAAAATAACTGAATCAAGTCAAAACCAATACTACAGCCAAAATATAATAAAAGGCAACAGACTGGCTCAGATAAATAGCTGAAACAATATCTAGAAAGTATTTACCTTTCTCTTTTCATGATATGGTTACCAGTGGGAATGATTTGGTATTTGCTGGTTTCTTCCAGAGTTCACTCAGTAGCAGAGTATCTGATCTATAAAACAAAATAAATATGCCAACCAATTGTAAATGTTTTCATACAGAAGAAGAATGTGCTTATACATGAACTTTTATACCATGATAGTATGTTAGATACATTTAAGTAAGCACTTTAGAAAAGATATATTTATTGTTTAGGTCATTGACAAGATTTTAGCTCATCATATTCCTCATATTGCAGTAAATGCAATCGTTGGTTCATTAAAAACCCTTCTGACTTTTCTCTGGAAAAGAGAATCATTATCTATATATTTGAATACAGAATACCATTTGTTTATTCAGTCCATAAATCCTGATTGGAAAGATGAAAACATTTTAGGAAGTACCTGTGATGATATGGGCAAGTACCAGCATACTCAGCTGGAGCTTTGTAAAGAATGATATGTTATTTGAATATCAAACTGATTTAATACAAGATGCTTGTGTTACACGTGTATTGGAACTGTATCTCATTTGCATACCAAACTGATTTTGTACAGAAGGTTGTGCTGAAAATGTATTTGTCAGCTTTGCTTGTGTTGAAATTTGTCAATAGTGTACCCTGCTGAAACAAAGATAAATGTACATGTATTATTGTAGCTGAATTAAATGTATATGTTTTAATAGATGATACTGGCACAGCAGAAATTTACTTTAAGAAAAATAAGGGAAATGTAAATGAGCTAATAAACCCTTAAAAATAACCCCACAGTGCTAAATAGGACTGGGGAGAGCTTTTGTCCATTAGTTCAGTGAAAATAGAGGAGGCCCCAGGCACTGCCATAAACATTTGGATGTGTATTGTGGCCAACTGTGCTAACTTTCTGTCTCAGTTTCAAACGGGGATACTGTGAGAACCTAGAGTCAGGTGACCAGATGAGGTCATTCTGCCAGCCCTCTTGGAAATTATATTTTAGATATTAAAAAGAGAAATCTCAAAATACTGAGTATTCTGTTTGGGAAACCTGACTAGAAATACCCTCATCCACAACATCTTGTCTTCCGGTAGCAAGTAACTTAACTAGGGAACAGTAAAATTCTTTTAAATTCAGTCAGGAATATTAGATATTGTTTTTCTTCATTTGTCTGAGTCTGTCCATCAATGCTCTTTTCAATATTTCCTGAGAAGAGAACTCTGTGTTTTACTGTGAATATATATTCAGTATTTTCATGTACTTTTATTATTTATTATTAAATATATTTAAAACTTTTATTGTGGCTGATCCTTGTAGAAAGTAGCTAACCTTGGAGAGTGCTTATATTTATTTGGTGCCACTGTGCGGGACATTCCAGAAAGCCTAGCCATCTTGGTGAACTACTAGCATTTGTATTAGTATTAATATTACACAGTATAATTGGATACCCTTTGTAAGAGCATTATAGTACTGACTGGTGACAGTGATAACTACCTTATAGTCTGGGCAAAGTTGGTAAAGTGGTAATCTGTGCCAGCCTTTCACAGCTACTTGTGGCAGGGACACAAAGCACTGGGATTACAGAGAGGGTGCTGAAGGACTTGGTTTGGACACTCAGCTGAGGACCTAACCCTACAGCTGTACCAGTGGGGAGTCTTAATGGGGACCTGGAGGGAGATAGATATAGAGGCATCCAGACTCCGGGCTGAGTCTGTTCCCTGTGTGCTCTTAAGTGAAATTGTACTTGATACAGTGAGGTCTGCATCTGGAAATACTGAGTGCATCCATTTGTATTCCAAGTGCATGTCCCATGCCAGTGCCAGTGGAGAGGATTCAGGCTCCTTGATTATTGGCCAAGTGTGGGGACAACACATATTTGTGGCCATCTCATACTGGTAGCAGTGGTGGGCATCACAGTACCAGTTTTATTTTTGGATATTAATTCAGAAGACAACATTTTAATGCCCAGCTTTATTAGTACCTATAATTTCAATAACATCTTAGTTAGTATTTGGTTCTGACAATAATGGTATAGGGTACTGATTAAAAATACAAACCTGCCTTAATACATAGATATGTATATGTTAAATACCACTTGAATAATAATATTTAAATTGTTTTAGAAAAAAAATAATTTCTCACCTCTATATATATATATATATATATATATATATATATATATATATATATATATATATAGATATATATGTGTGTGTGTGTGTGTGTGTGTGTGTGTGTGTGTGTGTGTGTGTGTGTGTGTGTGTGTGTGTCTGTGTGTGTCTGTGTGTGTGCGTGTGTGCGTGTGTGTGTGTGTGTGTGTGTGTGTGTGTGTGTGTGTGTGTGCGTGTGTGTGTGTGTGTGTACTAATCAAGAAAAGTATGAGATCTGCTGTAACTCTTCCCCACCATTAATGTCCATATAACTGTATTTAGTATACTTTTAATTATATACACTCCTTATAAATATTCAGAAAACTATATAATCACGCAATACACAAGAGAAAGAGAGATTCAAAACTCCATTTAATGTATATCAGCTTGCACATTTATGATTTACTCCTTTCCTGACATGCATCAACAGTTGAAAACAGTCTACTAAATTTTAAATTTCTTAACTGTCAGTGGTAGACATGCCTTTACCATAAATGTGCTCCCTGTGAGGTTGGAATACATTCCTCACATTTCTGCTCTGCTCTCCA